>NW_012154840.1:915273-921452 GCF_000956105.1 Propithecus coquereli
ATTTTCTTAGTAAATTTTTCATTCATTTGCTTCATTGCTTTTGTGGTTTCTTTGTGTTGTGTTTCCATTTTCTCTCATATTTCATTGAGCTTTCTTACAATCCATATTCAGAATTCTTCATGTTTCATTTCCATCTGTTCGTTTTGATTGGTATCCATCAGTAAGCGGTTATTGTTTTCCTTTGGGGTGTCATTTTGCTCTGATTTTTCATGTTTCCAGAGTTCTTTGACTGATTCTTTCTCATCTGGCCTTTCAGTTGAGACCTGGGGTGCTAGGCCTGGTTTATGGGCCTATCTTTGGATTTCCAAAATCAATCCTTCAACATGCCATGTTCTAGCAGGTTAGGTTTACCTCTCAAGTTACCTGTGACCTGCTGTCTTCACCTCTTCCCAATTGTGTTTTGGGAGTTAGTTCCCCTAGTTTAATCTCATTGCTGGTTGGTGGTATATGGGTGGTACTTGCGAGTATGAATTAGCTGCTCTGTTTGCTTGAGTTGGGAGACATTATGCATAGTTACGGGGTTGTTCCACCATCGCTGATTAAAGTTTGCATAGAAAAGCCAGCTGCTGAAATGGTCTTTTTTGCCTGTGGTAAGACATTTTTTGCCTTGTGGTCCTCCAAGTGGGGTATACAAATGCACTAATCTTTGGAAAGGACCCTGTATCTCCCAGGGGTTTACTTGATCTCTCCTCTTCTGAGGTGGAAGGAGGAGCAAGATAAATCATGCCTGGATTAGAAGAGCCTGAGAGGCTTTGCAAGGCCTCAGTGGATCTCAGAGGTTGCTTATCTGGCCACTAGGGGGAGCTGCTGGTATGAAGTTCAGGGCAACGTCTGTAAATCAGGTAGGCTATTCCTGAGGCAGGGGCCTAATCTTTTGAGAGCTAAGGCTTTCCGCCAGGCTCTTTCTGCTCTTGTCTACTACTGCAGTTTCTCTGTGGGGTGGGCATGGGCACCCTCCCTATTCACTCCCTGTAACTCCACAGCATTCTTTCATCAGATCAATTCACATGCATTCTCTCACTGCCTGAGAGTAGCTATAGAACTACCCCTAAAACCGTGTGTCTGACCCAATAGTGCGCATCTCAGTGGCATTTTGGCAGGAGGGTAGGATTACTAATTGTGCATGCTTGTTCCACCACAAGACCCCAAGGAGAGAGTTAGGCCTATCTGTCTGCAGGGACCTCTGCCGGGGGCATGCTCCCACCTGGGAGAAGCGGCCACTCTTGAGGCTGTACTCCCTATTGTAATGAGTGGGGGAGGGGCTGCTGTTCCCGTTCAGCTGGCACACCCGAGGCATTCAGTTGTCATTGGAACGAGGAACTATGCTAATTCACTCCAAGCGCCACACCCTTATTTAATATGGTGGTTCTCCAGTGGTGGTGGGGGATGGACACACTGACAGATCCCCGTTCCTCAGTGCCTCTCCACACTCTCCCCTTGGATATATCTGCGAGGGCGTCAGGGCTTCCTGCCACCTGAGTCCAGGACCAAGGCCTCTCCCCTGCATCTCCCTGCATTGTTCTTGTGTCTTGGGGTGGGACCACTGGTTCTCGCCTGGCTGTCTAAGCCACCAGTTTGAGATCCTCTGAAATGCCTCCAGGCAGGAAGTTCACAAATTGCAGCATCCCTGCTCTCAGTGATGGGTTCGGCCAGGAATGGGCACCTTCCGTGGAGACACAGCCGTTTGTGTGCTACTCTGTTCAGAGTATTCTGGTGGTTGCAATGGGGAGAGGGGCTACAACTCCCAGCTGGCCTGACAGCTAAAACTACTCTCTCTAATGCCGTGATTGGAGGGGATGCAGAGGAGAAAGCGTCTAGGTGTAAGAAAGCTAGTACTCTGATCTCTCATGGCACTTTCCTGTGGAATGCCCCTTACAAACACCCAAACTCTTGTGGATTGCTGGTTCACCCTGCTATTCCTATTTATCCACCAGGCCTGGGCTTATGGAGGGTGGAAGCACCTTAGAAATGTTTTATGTCTCAATGCTCACTGAAGATACCTATGTGGGGAGGGGAAAGCCCCCTTACCCTTTCACTGGGCTTCAAGCCTCTCTGGGTTTGGACCACACCACTGTCTTCTCTATCTTCTTTCTCAGCTTCACAGTTTTTCTCGGTTGAGTCCCTAGGTGTCTCTGTTGTCTCCCACTGTGATCCACACTGGAGCTGCAACTGCTCTCTGCTTTCTTCAGTCCAATATTTTACCTTCCAGTTGGGACGATCTGAAAAGCAATGTCTCTAGTTGGCCATCTTGGCTCTGTCTGATTCTTGCATTTTAAACTTATAAATGCACTAAGGCCCCACACCCCCAATCTAGTTGCTATATTTGCAAGTGATTGGGTGATCAATAGCCAAAGTTTCATGATGGTATTTTTCCTAGAACATTTTAATTTCTATAGCTGAAAATTTGTTTCCCCAGTTTGTGGTAGTGTCCTGGATGATGGGTGAGGGTACTTGTTTGTATAAGAAAATTTTTCATCTCACAGAATCAGACACACTTGGAAATACAGACAGCAGCTTTTTCCTTACTGATGTGTGAATACATACAAAATCTATAGCTAAGTCATTTTCTCACTAAACTATCTGATAAAGATTTACAGCATGTTTGACCACCATTTTCATTATCTGAAGAGAAACTAAGACTTGTTTTGTAATTTTCTGCATTGTACCATTAGAGGGGTTTAGAGAAGAGATTTGTATAATAATGCAAGGAAATGGATTTGGTGGTCCTTCACACCTTTTACAATGTGGAATTATATTTTAAAATGGTTTGCAAAATCTATGTATCAGTTTAAAAATAAATTGTTAATAAAATGAATAACAGCCTTAATTCCAGAAAATGACTATCAACTCTTCATTATTTGCACTGCTACACAGATGCAAAGCAGTGAATCTAATAACATCTATAGGCAACATAATAATGGATTTTGACTCCTAACTGTAATATGACTATGTCTGATGGGATTAGGAATTCTTTGACATATATATGAGTGTTTTTCCTCAATTTTCCAAAAAATGGGATCATCTTCTACAATTAATTTTTGATTCAGTCTTCTCACCTAATAATATATCATAGACACCCCTCAATTTATTCAAGTTCAACACCTTATACCTCTAATTTATTCTTTTTAACCACTATATTATATTCCATGGAATTCTAAATATCCCATACTAATCTACAGAATTTACTATATTGTACTTATTTTCCCCTATTAATTGACATTCCAATGTTTTCATTTCTTCCTGACCTACACATACTACAAACAGAACTCCACTAAACATCCTTGTGTGTATTTACTTATATATTGGGGTATTTATTTCTGTAGGATATAATTTCCAAATGGAGTTGCTGTATCAACAAGTATAAGAATTTTAATTATTGTGGATATGGTCAGTAACAATTCTAACTACAACCAGCATTGTATGAGCATGAGTTTTTCCACACTCTTTCCATCCTTAGGTATTATCAATTTCTTTACATTTTTGTCAGTTTTGTGGAAGAAATATCATGTATTTGTTGCTTTCACTTTGATTTCCTTCACTATCTGAGAGGTTATACATCTTTACATATATTATTAACAATTAAACAAGTTATATTTCCTTTTCCATGAATTGCCTATTTGAATCCTTTAGAATTGACGGTTTTCAAATTAACATATTCACAAGCAAAATAAGGAAGCCATACTGTAAAGATTTGGCTCAGGAAGGACTAGAATATTATGTAGTTCTATTTTCAATTGACAAGAGGGTCAATACCCAAAACTTCAAAAGGTACTGCTAAATTTCTTTACAAGATTTATAGTTGCCATATTGAAATATATGTTTTCTACTCTCTGGGATACCTCTTCTGTGCCTTCTCTGACTCCCCCTCCATTTCTGGACTAATGTAAGAAAATAAAGATTTGAAATCTCTTCCAGGATCTTAGTTTACACATTTGCAAAGCAAGGAGATTAGATTCAAAATAAATCCATTACATGTTAATATAAATATTTTATGAAAAGTAATTATATTTTCCAAAACAAAACAAAACAAATCAATTAGAAAAGTAAACCTATTTTACATTTTTGCAAATATCTTTAATGACTAGTAGTTGGTTTCTCATATCTATTTTTACATTCAGTCCAGTGTGGGCCAGGTGGAGTGGCTCACACTTGTAATCCTAGCACTCTGGGAGGCAAAGGCAGGAGGATTGGTTGAGCTCAGGAGTTCGAGACCAGCTTGAGCAAGAGTGAGACCCTGTCTCTACTAAAAATAGTAAAAATTAGCCAAGTGTGGTGGTGCATGCCTGTAATCCCAGATACTCGGGAGGCTGAGGCAAGAGGATCCCTTAAGCCTGGGAGTTTGAGGTTGCTGTGAGCCAGGCTGATGCCATGGCACTCTAGCCTGGGTGACAGAGTCTTAAAAAAGAAATCTAGTGCAATACGTTGTTTTTGTTGATGTATTGGAATAAAACCTCATGCAGACATGTAGTTATAAAAGGAAAAAGTATTTAATAGTCTTCTTAGGTAATCATGGATACACTTTGATACTACACCGAAATTCAACAAGCAATATTTTCTTAAAGTTGAATTTCAAATTGGAATTTTAAATGATATCGTGGAACTTTGAATACTCTGTTACAACAAAAATCTATTGATCTATTTTGCACTTTGAATATCTGATTTTGCAACATTATGCATCAGTCATTGGGAAAACATTGGTTAACTCAATTATGCAGAACCTCCAAATGTTGATACACTTTTTATACAAAATAAAATAATTTCAGTCATTAATATTATCACTGATATCATTAGGAAAGTCTTTAAGTATTGGTAGGCTATCAACCAACAGTATTGCATACAAGTTTTTGAATTCTAACTGCTTTAAGGCTTAAAGTTTATCACTAAAAACAAATACTTTCAGTTGTTTTCCTTGAAGTAACAGGGACACTTCATTCATTTTTTGAGAAAATTTTTGCAAAATACCCAAATTTGAATGACAATGATTTCTCCATCAGTTTTTCCTTGAATAAAAATGATGTCCTGTGAAAAAAAAGTGAGTAGTTTAGCTCACAACTCAAATAATTCCACAAGTGCTTTTCCTTCATTAAACCATAGTAATTTGGTATGTAGCAGAAGTGATTTATGCCTCTATTTTTCATTTTATTACACAGAATGATGGGTACTCAAGGTTTTAGATTTTAAAAAACTGATAAATTTTACTGCTTTGTCAATGACATTCTCAAGAGAAACTGACTTTTTGTGCCCTACGAAGGAATGGCAGTGAGAAATACAATGACTGCTAGCACAGTGGAAGCTGTGGCCTTGATTAGTGCTAAGATGTTGGCAGTTTTATCCATCATTGTTTTGCATTATCAGTGTGAATGTCAACACAGTAAAAAGGCTAATAAAATCTAAGGACTATTAAGAAAATATTTTTGACCTTGTGTACCCCCTAAAAGAATCTTGGGCATCCCAGTATTTTAGGCATAATACTTAGAGAACTACTAGGATAGATAATCTCCAAGGTCTGTTCTAATTCTTATATTCCAAGACACTAATATAGTTTTTCAAATTGTAACACCCACAGTAAATTAAGATTTTGTAAATTTTCTGTGTTTGCTTTTTTCTTATGACAACTTCAATGTCTAGGGAAGTGAATGTAAGTGTCTCAGAGTAAATGTCTTACAATGAGCTAAAGGCTAAATAAGAGAGCAAAAATAAACATCAGAAATAATGTCAACAATGAATACTTACGCTGATTGTTTCCGTCAATAAAAGAACATTTAAAGTGATAGCCTTGGTAGTAAACAAAACATTACGGTAATGGCATAAAAATAGACACATACAAATGGAATATAAAAGAAAGCTCAGAAATAAGCCAGTGCACAGAGGGTCAATGAACCTTGGACAAATGTGCCAAGAATACACAATAAGGAAAGAACAGTCTCTTCAATAAATAAATGGTGTTCAGAAAACTGGATATTCACATGCAAAAGAATGATACTGGACCCTTACCATATACATAAATCAACTCATGGCCCAGTGGATCAATAAAGATATTAAGAAGGAAAATTTACAAATTAATCAAAACAAATGCAAATGAAAACACAACATTTAAAACATATGGGATACAGCAAAAGCAGTGATAAGAGGCAAGTTTATGACCAGTGGAACAGAACTGAGAACCCAGATATAAAACC
>NW_012154840.1:932379-932954 GCF_000956105.1 Propithecus coquereli
TTGAATAGACATTTTACCAAAGAAAACATACAAATGGCAAAAAGGTATATGAAAATTTGTTCAGCACTAATTATCAGAAAAATGAAAATCAATACCATAATGAGATATCACCTCATACCTGTTAGGATGGCTATCTATTATCAAAACATCAAACCATTTTGAGTTGATTTTTGTATAAGATATAAGATAAGGATCTAATTTTATTCTTCTTCATGTGGATATCCATTTTTCCCAATACAATTTATTGAAGAGACTCTCCTTTCCCCATTGTGTTTCCTTGGCACTCTTGTCAAATATCAATTGATCATAATTGTATAGGTTTTTTTCTGGGTTTTATTCCCTGTTCCATTGATTCATGGGTCTGTTTTTATGTCAGTACCATGCTGTTTTGATTACAGTCACTTTTTACTATATTTCAAAAACAGGGGGTGTGATACCTCCAGCTCTATTCCTTTTGATCAAGGTTATTTTAGTCTATTTGGGGTCTTTTTTAGTTGCATATGTATATAAGAATTGTTTTTTTCTTTTTCTGTGAAAAATGACATTAAAATTTTGATAGGAATTGCAATAAATCC
>NW_012154840.1:933004-936150 GCF_000956105.1 Propithecus coquereli
GGTATTTGCATACACAAAGAGTGCAATGCGCACCACCCGAAGGATGGACATATTTGAAACTCAGACTTGGGGGGTGGGGGCAAGGGCAACATACGTAACCTAAACCTCTTTACCCCCATAATATGCTGAAAAAAAAAAGAAAAAAGATCCATGCTGAAACACACAGAAATAAATCATCACGCTGTGTGTAATTTACTTTGAAATGGTTCTGCAGATGAAAATACACACACACACACACACACACACACGCACGCACACACAATGGTATAATAGGCAAAAGGTTCATTATTAAATATATGTTGTAGGTATTTGGAGTGCTCATTTTATCAGTCTTTCTACTTTTCTGTATTTTTGAGATTTTTCCATAATTAAAAGTTTTTAGCTAACTAAAAAAAAAAAAAAGAGGCAAGTTTATAGCAATAAGTGCCTACATTAAAAAGTAGAAAACCTTCAAATAAATAACCTAACAACGCATCTTAAATAACAAGAAGAACAAGACCAAACAAAACACAAAATTAGTAACACAAAAATGAAGATCAGGGCAGAAATAAATAAAATTGAAACAAAAAATATAGAAGATCAACAAAACAAAAAGTTGGTTTCATGAAAGAAAAAATAAAATTGACAAACTTTTAGCCAGACTAAGTAAGAAAAAAAGGAGACCAAAATAAATTAAACCAGAGATGAAAAAGGAGACATTACAAGTGATAACACAGAAATTCAAAGGATCATTAGAGAGTAATATGAGCAATTATATGCCAATAAATTGGAAAACCTAGAAGAAATGGATAAATTCCTAGACACATACAACCTGCCAATATTGAACCAGGAAGAAATCAAAATCCTGAAAAATCCAATAACAAGTAATGAGATAGAAGCAGTAATAAAAAAGTCTATCACCAAAGAAAAGCCCAGGACATGATGGCTTCACCGCTGAATTCTACCAAGCATTCAAAGAAGATTGATACTAATCCCACTTAAATGATCTCCAAAAAATTTGAGGAGAAGGTAATCCTCCCAAACTCATTCTATGAGGCCTGTATCACCCTGATACTAAACAAGACAAAGACACAACAAGAAAAGAAAACCGCAGGCAAATACTTATGATGAACATGGATGCCAAAATTTTCAACAAAACACTATCAAACCAAATTCAACAACACATTTAAAAGATTATTCATCATGATCAAGTGGGATTCATCTCAGGAATGGAAGGATATTTCAACATGTGTAAATCAATCAATGTGATACATTATATCAACAGAACAAATGGAAAAAACCATATGATCATTTCAATTGATGCTGAAAAAGCATTTGATAAAAATCAACATCCCTTCATGATAAAAACTGTCAAAAACTGTACATAGAAGGAACATGACTCAACATGATAAAAATCATATATAACAGACCCACATATATTATCATACTGAATGGGGAAAAACTGAAAGCTGTTGCTCTAAGACGTGCAACAAGAAAAGGATGCCCAGTTTCACCACTGTTATTCAACATAGAACTGGAAGTTCTGACTATAGCAATCAGACAAGAGAAAAAATAGAGGGCATCAAAATTGGAAAGAAAGTAATCAAGTTATTCTTGTTTAGAGATGATATGATATGATATCTAGAGAAACCTAAAGATTCCACAAAAAAAACCTATTAGAACTGATAAGCAAATTCAGTAAAGTTGCAGGATACAAATTGCCATACAATAAACTGTAGCATATATATACACACACACATATATATGTGTATATGCCTGCAGCAAACAATCTGAAAAAGAAACCAAGAATGTAATCCCATTTACAATAGCTACAAACAAAATAAAATACCTAGGAATAATCTTGACCCAAGAAGTGAAAGATCTCTACGATGAAAACTACAAAGCAATGGTGAAATAAATTAAAGAGGACACAAAAACTGGAAATATATTCCATGCTCATGGATTGGAAGAATCAATATTGTTAATATATCCATACTATCCAAAAGAATCTACAGATTCAATGCAATTCTCATAGAAATACCAATGACATTCTTCACAGAAATAGAAAAAAAAATCCTAAAATTTATATGAAACCACAAAAGACCCAGAATAGCCAAAGCTATCCTTAGTGGGGGAAAAAACAAAAAGTGGAGGCATCACATTATCTGACTTCAAATTATACTACATTTGTGTAGTAACCAAAACAACATGGTACTGGAATAAAAACACACACATAGACCAGTGTAACAGAATAGAGAACCCAGAAATAAATCCACACATCTATAGTTAACTTATCTTTGACAAAGATGCCAAGAACATACATTGGGGAAAGAACAATCTCTTCAATAAATGATGCTGGGAACAATGGATATCCATATGCAGAAGAATGAAACTGGACCCTTATCTCTCACCATACACATAAACCAAATAAAAATAATTGAAGACTTATTTAAGATCTGAAACTATGTAACTACTAAAAGAAAACATTGGAGAAATGTCTCAGGGAATTGGTCTGGGGAAGGACTTCTTTAATAATACCCCCAAAGCACAGGCAACAAAAACAAAATTGGAAAAACGGGATCACATCAAGTAAAAAGCTTCTGTACAGCAAAAGAAAAATCAACAAAGGAAAGGGATAAGCCACAAAATGTGAAAAAGTATTTGGAAACTATTCTTTTTACAAGGAATTAATAACTGGAATATATAAGGAGCTCCAGTAACTCAATAGGAAAAACATGAATAAACTAATTTAAAATTGGAGAGAAAATATCAGTGGGCATTTCTCAAAAGAAGACATACAAATTGCCGGCAGGTATATGTAAAAATATTCAACATCATTAGTCATCAGTGAAATGCAAACCAAAACTACAATGAGATATCATCTCACCCCAGTTTAAATGGCTTTTATCAAAGAGACAGGCAATAGCAAATGTTGGTGAGGATGTGGAGAAAGGGGAACCCTCATACATTTTTGGTGAGAATGTGACATATTGCGACCACTATGGAGAACAATATGGAGGTTCCTCAAAAAAACTTAAAATACAACTACCATATGACCCAGCAATCCCACTGTTATTAATAGTTATATATTCAAAAGAAAGAAAATCAGTGTATGGAAAAGATATCTGCACTCCCATATTTATTGCAGCACTATTCACTATTCACTA
>NW_012154840.1:938610-940904 GCF_000956105.1 Propithecus coquereli
GCCTTTTTTTTTTCTTTTTTTTTTGCAAAAGCCATCTACTTTTCCTTTCTTCTAATCAGGAAGTCCTAGTCCCTAGAGCAACACTAACTATAGCAGGAAATAGCTTTGTAAACTCAATTCTATCATCGAGTGGAGTTTAAATTATACTGACCTACTCAGACCAAGGATCTGGTGGCCTTGCTTTACCTTCTGTGTTATCCCCAGGCCCTCCTTTGCTACTAAATTTACCATTCCACACTCTAATGTGAGTCCTTTAGTGTCCATGTGGCCCCTTGAGTATACAGGCCCTGCCTGATAATCAGGGAGAAACTGAGCATGTTGATGGGATAGGAGGGAATGATGGGGTAGCAGAAGGGTGTTACTTAAGGCAGTGTTGCCAGGGTGGTGAATCAGAACACATTACTGGGAATTGTCTTCAAATCTAAAAGTCTGGGTAAGGATGGAAATTATAACACTGAATAAAAAGTTCAGATCAAGATAAGGCAAGGGTTGAGTATCAGCTGAAGCACTCTCTGCCCCCTTGTTCAAGCATGCCATTTGGCTGGGATTTTCATGATATCTCCCTCTACATTTTTTTGTCTGATTACCCTGCCTAATGCATCTTTTCTTTTTTCTTTCTTTAGGAGTGGTGCATTGAAAACGTTCGTACTCTGTCTAACTAGCTTATTATTTCTTTTCTTTTCTTTTTTTTTTTTAAGAGACAGGTTTTCACTTCATTGCCCAGGCTGGAGTGCAGTACCATTGTCATAGCTCACTGTATGTAGCCTTGAATTCCTGGGCTCAAATGATCCCCTGCTTCAGCCTCCCAAGTAGCTAGTACTACAGGTGCAAGCCACCATGCCCACCTAATTTTTTTCTTTTTATTTTCTGGAGAGACAGGGTCTCATTATGTTGCCCACGCTGGTCTCAAACCCCTGGCCTCAAGCAATCTTCCTGCCTCAGTCTGCCAAAGTGCTGGGATTATAGATGTGAGCCACCACACCTGGCTCCAATCTAGCTTCTTTCTAGATATTGTTTCCAATATATTATACCCCTCCAACTCCCCCTAACACCACCATCCACACTCGCTATCACAGAGTCCTGCTGTATATTGACTGATCTTTGCATGTCAGATGCTCTCAATAGGCAACTGACTTCTTCATAAGATTTTGTGCACTGTACTCTGCACAAAAGACTGGACCTTCTGATGGTGAAAATTGTCTAAATAAAAACCCCCAAATTTTCCTATTCCTTTTGAGCAAAATAAACTGATCAAATGCCTTTTTCAGGGTCAGCTCAGCAAGTGGGATAGATCTTTCAATGCACAGAATTCCAGCTTCTAATGTGATTCTGGCTTTAGCAAACCTCCCGCAGAAGACCACAAGGGTCTCACCACTCAAGCTTCCTTCCACCTCTATAATTATACTGGTACAATGATATCTATAATGCAGCAAGATTTTTAGATATTCTCTATTATAGTATGAGCGTTACTATCAGAATATGGAAAGATAATAAATACAAAAAATCAAGAATTAAAAATATATCAGGTTAGCTTGAGTTTGGACTATAGGTGTGCCTGTCACAATAATACTGCTCATTGTACCCATTAGGTCGGTTTTTGCCCTGCCAAACCTGTCCCCTCCCCCTTGCTTGATTTCCACTGAGTTTTACTTCTCTCTATGCTCATGTGCTCATTGGTTAGTTCCACTTTAATAGTGAGTACATCTGGCATTTGTATTTCCATCCCTGAAATATTTCACTTAGGAGAATGGTCTCCAGTTCCATCCAGATTGTTGCAAAGGTATTTTTCCATTTTTTTTATTTAAGCATATTATGGGGGTACAAATATTTAGGTTACATATATTGCCTTTGCCCCACCTGAGTCAGAGCTTCAAGCATGTCCATCCCCCAGATGGTGGGCACACTGTACCCATTAGGTGTGAATATATCCATCCCCTCCTCCCTCCTCCCACCTGCCCGACAACTGATAAATGCTCCTACCATATGTGCACATAAGTGTTGATCAGTTAATACCAATTTGATGGTGAGTACATGTGGTGCATGTTTTTCCATTCTTGTGATACTTCACTTAGCAGAATGGGCTCAAGGTCTATCCAGGATAATACAAGAGGTTTCAGATCACCATTGTTTTTTGGAGCAGAGTAGAACTCCATGGTATACATACACCACATTTCATTAATCCACATGTATTGATGGGCACTTGGGTTGTTGCCACATCTTTGCAATTGTGAATTGTGCTGCTATAAAAATTCTAGTGCAGATGTCTATTTTATAAAGTGTCTTTTTTCTTGTTG
>NW_012154840.1:950899-952757 GCF_000956105.1 Propithecus coquereli
ATAGACCAATATCCCTTATGAATATAGATGCGAAAATCCTCAAAAAATTACTAGCAAATAGAATTCAACAGTACATCAAACAAATAATCCACCAAGACCAAGTGGGCTTCATCTCAGGAATGCAAGGTAGATCAAAATATGTAAATAAGTAAATGCGATTCAGTACATAATCAGAAGCAAAAACAAAGAATATATGATCATCTCAATAGATATAGAGAAAACATTTGACAAAATACATAGCTATTTCATGATTAAAAACCCTCAACAAACTAGGCATAGAAGAAATACATCGCAGACCCATAAAAGCCATATATGACAAAGCCACAGCCAACATCATAGTGAATAGGGAAATGTTGAAAGCATTTCCACTAAGAACTGGAACAAGACAAGGGTGCCCACTGTCTCCACTTCTATTCAACATAGTGTTGAAAGTCCTAGCCTGAAAATCAGGCAAGAGAAAGAAATAAAGGTTATCCAAATTGGGAATGAGGAGATCAAACTCTCTCTCTCACTGACAATATGGTCTTATATCTATAAAACCCAAAAGACTGCACCAAGAGACTCTGGGAACTGATTAATAAATTCAGCAAAATATCAAGTTACAAGATCAATGTACACAAATCAGTAGCATTCTTATACACAAATAACAGTCAAGCTGAGAATCAAAGCAAAGACTCAATATCACCATTCACAAAAGCCACAAAGAAAATAAAATACCCAGGAATACACTTAGCCAAGGAGGTGAAAGATCTCTACAAAGAGACCTATGAAACACTGAGGAAAGATATCACAGATGACACAAACAAATGGAAAAACATATCATGCACATGGATCAGTAGAATTAACTTTATTAAAGTATATAGGAACACTCTTACACTGCTGGTGGGACTGCAAATTAGTGAAACCTCTGTGGAAAAGAATTTGGAGATACCTCAAAGAGCTAAAAACAGAAATACCATTTGATCCAGTAATAGCACCATTAGGCATCTATCCGAAAGAGCAAAGTACATTCTATAATAAAGACATCCGCACCTGAATGTTTACGACAGCACAATTCACTATTGCAATGATGTGGAAACAATCCAAGTGCCCATCAATTCATGAGTGGATTATGAAAATTTAGTATATGTTATACAATGGAATATTACCCAATTATAAGAAACAACGGTGATCCAGCACCTGCTATATTTTCCTGGATAAATTTGAGCCCATCCTCCGAAGTGAGGTATCACAAGAACGGAAGAATAGGCTACACATGTACTCTCCATCAAATTGGCACTGACTGGTCAACACTATGGTGCTGACATGGTAGTAATATTCCCCAGGGATTAGGGGTTTGGGGGTGGGTAAACTCACAACTCATGGACACTGTGAGCATTGTAGCGAGGAGAAGACACACCCCAAATCATGGTTTGGATGTGGCAAAGTCATAACATGCAACCAAAATATTTGTACCCCCATAATATCCTGAAATAAATAAATAAATAAGTGTCCATACTACGCAAAGTGAATACAGATTCAATGCAAACAACATCAAAATACCAACGTCGTATTTTACAGATCTAGAAGAAATAATTCTACACTTATGTAGAACCAGAAAAGATCTCAAATAGCCAAAGCAATCTTAAGCAAAAATAACAAATCTGAAGTTATCACATTACCAGACATTAAACTATACTACGAGACTACAATAAACAAACCAGAATGATATTAGCACAAAAATAAAGACAAAACTCACTGGAAGAGAACAGAGAACATTGTTAGAAGAAAATATTGGAAAAATTCTTCTAGATATGGCCTAGGCAAACAATTTATGAAGAAGACCACAGTGGCAATCACAGCAACAACGAAAATAAAT
>NW_012154840.1:952807-954836 GCF_000956105.1 Propithecus coquereli
CAAAAACACACAATGAAAAAGATGATCTTTGTAATAGATCAGATTTACCTGGCAAGAGGCAGAGAAAATTTAGGTGATGTGAAGAAAAGGACATACGCTCAATACCCAATTTGTGTCAGACATTGCTTTTTGTCTCCTTGATATCCATTCCTCCTTGTTCTTGCTAACAAAGCCCCAATTTTGTTCAAGTGGCAGTGCACACAGCAACAGAAGATGAACCAGCATTTGTCTCAGCAGGGGTTGGGAAAGGATAGGCAGTATAGCCCCCAGGAGATGTTGCAGAAAGTTCTAAGAGTGGTTTGCTTATTGTCACAATAACTGGAGTGTTATTGGCATTATGTGGATGGGCCCCATGAACACAAGTGTCATCTAATGTACTGTGAATGTCAAAGTGGCAGTCTGGTCTTGGTTCTTGGTGTGCTCTTGGCCAAAGAATGACCATACACACCAAAGTGTCTGTTCCAGCCTTTTGGTGGACTGTTATCCTAGTTCTTTGGCTCCTTGCTTGGAAAAAAATCACTAACAGGGCTGACGTGATGGAGTGTACACAAGAAGGAAGCAGTTTCACAAGAGTAGCTTTTTATTATAAAATTAAAAAGATTTGTCTCCATGAGTGGAGAGAGACAGACTGACTCACTGACTTACTGACTAACTGACTCTCTCTCTGGGGATTCTCAAGTTGTTTCCTTTTATTGGCCTATTCCAGGGAAGGGCTTTTGGGAGGTGTGACATTAGCAGGTATTCTCAGTGTTGTATATGTGTACGTGAATGCCTTCTCTTAAAAGCCCTACCTGAGGGGGATAAAACACAATGTAGATTTAAGCTAATGACACAACAATTAGCTTTAGGTCACTTTCCAAATTCTATTATGCCTCAGTTGGTGAATTTCCAGATTGGTAAAGTGTCCCCTCCTTCCCCAGGTGTAGCAGTTTCTTCAGATAGGATTAAGCATGGGGCAATAACAAAACAGATTGCCTGCCCTTCTTCCCAGGTAGGGCAATTATTCAAGGCAGCACCAAAGCAGGGCACCCTTGTCCCTAGAAGAGCTGGCGATTCTAGCTATGCATCTAACACATAGTCCCACAAAATGAAAAATCACCTGATGTCCCCTTGAATTGCAAATGTCTCACCAGATATTGATTGAGCTTTAAAAATTGCATAAAATTATCACATCTACATCTGTTTCAAATATAAAGAGAAGTATTTTCTTAACAATTTTAGCATATAATGATTTCTGTAGGAATGCAACTACTGTATAAATGGCAGAAAAAATTGTACTTTGTATATGTAAAATTTTACAACTTATTGTACATTATTTTTATCAGCACATGGAACATTCTACAAGATTGATCATATCTTAGACCACAAATCATGCCTCAACAAATTCAAAAAAACATAGAAATCATACCATTTACCTTCTCAGACCACAGTGGAATAAAACTAGAAATAAATTCCAAGAGAAAAAATTCTACAGGAAGTGAGGGAAATTAAAGAACCTGCTGCTGAACAATTATTGGTCAATAACGAAATTAAGATGTAAATCAAAAGATTGCTCAAACTGAACAACAAAGGGACACAGGCTGCCAAATCTATGAGATTCAATAAAAGCGGTACTAAAGGAAAAATTCCATAAACTTAAAATACCCACATCAAAAAGACAGAAAGATCACAAATCAACAATCTAATGACATGTATTCTACAAAAGAAAGAGCAAACCAAACCCAAAGCCAGCAGAAGAAAAGAATTGACCATGGTCAGAGCAGAACTAAATGAAATAGAAAAAAAAAAGAAAAAAATACAAAGGATCAATGAAACAAAAAGGCGATTCTTTGAAAAGATAAACCAAATTGATTTAACTCTTGCTAAATTAACAAGGAATAGAAAAGACAGGGCCCAGATAAGCTCAATTGGAAATGAAAAGGAGATATTACAACTGATACAACAAAAATACAAAATATCATGTGTGAATATTATGAAAATCTCTATGCATAGAAACTCAAAAACTTTGAGGAAATGGACAAATTTCTGG
>NW_012154840.1:954886-956562 GCF_000956105.1 Propithecus coquereli
GCCAACATTTATTGTTTTGGGACTTTTTGATAAAAGCCATTCTCATAAAAGTTAAGTGATATCTCATTGTGGTTTTGATTTGCATTTCCCTGATATTAAAGATGTTTAGCATTTTTTCATATGTTTGTTTGCCATTAGTCTGTCTTCTTTTGAAAAGTTTCTGTTCATGTCCTTTGCCCCCTTTTTAATGGAGTTGTTTGATTTTTTTCCTGCTGATTTTCTTGAGTCCTATATAGATTCTAGTTATCAGCCCTTTATTAGATGTGTAGCATGTGAATATTTTCTCCCATTCTTTAGGTTGTCTGTTTGCTTTTGTGATAGTTTCCTTGGCTGTGCATACGCTTTATAATTTGATCAGGTCCCGTTTATTTATATTTGTTGTTGCTGTGATTGCCTTTGGGGTCTTCTTCATAAATTCTTTCCCTTGGCCAATGTCTATGAGAGTTATTCCAACATTTTCTTTCAGAGTTCTTATAGTTTCATGCCTTAGGTTTAAGTCTGTTACCCACCGTGAGTTGATTTTTCTGAGAGGTGAGAGGTGCAGATTATTTTTCAGTCTTCTACCTGTGGCAAAGACATTAATTCATATTTGTATGGCTTAGTAGTATTCCAGGGTATACATATACCATATTCTATTATTCCAATGATAAATTGATGGGCACTTGGGTTGATTCCACATCTTCACAATTGTGAATTGTGGTACAATAAACATTTGACTGCAAGTGTCTTTTTGATGAAAACTCTTTTTTTCCTTTGGGTAGATACCCAAGAGTGGGACTGCTGGATCAAATGGTAGGTCAACTTTTAGTTATATGGGAAAACTCGATACTGTTTTACATAAGACTTGTACTAATTTGCAGTCCCACCAACAGTATATAAGCATTTCTTTCTCTCTGCATCCTCACCAGCATCTATTGTTTTTGGATTTTGTAATAAAAGCCATTCTAACTGGGGTAGGGCGATAGCTCATTGTGGTTTTAATTTGCATTTCCCTGATGTTTAATGATGTAGAGCATTTTTCATATGTTTATTGTCCATTTGCCCGTCTTCTTTTGAGAAGCTTCTGTTCATGTGTTTTGTCCACTTTTCAATAGTTTTATTTGTTTTTTTTATTGAAGATTTGCTTGAGTTCTTTGTAAATACTGGATATTAGCCCTTTATCAGATATGTAGCTTACAAATATTTTCTCTCATTCTGTAGGTTTTCTATTTGCTCTGTTGATTGTTTCCATAGCTGTGCAGAAGCATTTTAGTTTAATCAAATCCCATTTATTTATTTTTGCTGTTGCCATAATTGCCATTTGGGTCTTAACTCATAAATTTTTTGCCTAGGCCTATATATAGAAGAGTTTTTCCTGCAATTTATTCTAGCATTCTTATGGTTTCATGGCTTACATTTAAGTCTTTTATCCATCTTGACTTAATTTTTGTAAGTATTGAGAGGTAGGGGTATTGTTTCATTCTTCTGCATGTGGCTATTCAGTTCTCCCAGCACCAATTATTGAATAGGGCTTCTTTTCCCCAGCGCTCATTGTTGTCTTCTTTGTCAAAGATTAGTTGGTTGTAGGTAGATGATTTTATATCTTGTTTCTCTCTTCTGCTTGAATAGCCTATGTCTGTATTTTTGTACTAATACCATGCTGTTTTAGATACTATAGACTTGTAGTATAATTTGAA
>NW_012154840.1:956612-957345 GCF_000956105.1 Propithecus coquereli
AGAGAGCTATTATACATAAGAAAAGGACTCTTTTTAAAAATATTATGGTAAAATATACACAAAATAAATTTCTATCATTTGTAGGTGTTCATTTCAGTAGCATTAAGTACATTCAAATCATTGTGCAATCATCACCACTATCCATCTCCAGAACTTTTTCATCATCTCCAACCAAAACTCTGTACCCATTAAACAAAAAGTCTCCATTCTACGCTCATCCAGACCCTCGAAAACACTATCCTAGTTTTTGTCTCTATGAATTTGAGTACTCGAGGTACCTCATATAGATTGAATAACACAGTATTTGTCATTTTGTATCTGCCTTATTTCACTTAGCATAATGTCTTCAAGGTTCATCCATATAGTAGCATGTATCATAATTTCTTTCCTTTTTAAGGCTAAATAATATTTCCTTTGATGTATGTAGTACATTGTGTTTATTCATTTATCTATCTATGGACATGTAGTTTGTTTCATTGTTTCCACCTTTTGGCTATTGTGAATATTGCTGCTATTTTGAACATTGATATATAAATACCTGCTCAAGTTCCTGCTTTCAATGCTTTTGGGCATATATGACTAAGTATAATTGCTGCATTATATAGCTATTTTATGTTTAATTCTTTCAGGAACTGCCATAGTGATTTTCACAGAGGCTATACTACCTCACATTCCCATCAGCAATCATAAGGGTTTTAATTTTTCCAACAATTGTTACTTTATGGAATTTTTT
>NW_012154840.1:957395-959797 GCF_000956105.1 Propithecus coquereli
CTCCTTGGTTAAATATATTCCTAGGTATTTTATTTCTTTGTGGCTATTGTCAACACGATTGAGTCTTTGATTTGACTCTTCCTTTACTGTTATTGGTATATAGAAATGCTACTAATTTCTGTACATTGATTTTGTATCCTGAGAATTTGCTTAATTTATTTATCAATTCCAGGAGACTCTTGGTTGATCTGTGGGTTATTCTAAATATAATATCATATCATCAGTGAAAATCAATAGGTTGTCCTCTTCTTTCCCTATTCAAAGGCCCTTTATTTTTTTCTCTTGACTGATTGCTCTGGCTAGGACTTCCAGCACTATGTTGAAAAGAAGTGGTGACAGTGGGCACCCTTGCCTTGTTACAGTTCTTAGTGGGAATGCTCTCAACATTTCCCCATTCAATATGATGTTGGCTGTGGGTTTCTTATATATGGCTTTTATAATTCTGAGATAGGTTCCTTCTGTATCTAGTTTATTGAGGGTTTTTATCATGAAAGGGTGCTGGATTATGTCAAATGCTTTTTCTGCAGCAATTGAGAAGATCATATGGTCTTTGTTTTTGCTTTTGCTTATGTGGTAAATCACATTTATTACTTTACACGTCTTGATCCCCTGGGATGAAGCCTACTTGGTCCTGATGGATTTTTTCTTTTTGATGTGCTGTTCGATTTGCTTTGCTAGTATTTTGTTGAGGGCTTTTGTATGTATATTCATAAGAGATATTGGTCTGTAGTTTTATTTTTTCGTTGTGTCCTTTCCTGGCTTTGGTATCGAGGTGATACTGGCTTTATAGAATGAATTGGGGAGAATTCCCTGTTTTTCAATGTTATGGAATAATTTTGCAGTATGTGTACCATGTCTTCTTTATAGGTCTGATAGAATTTAGCTGTGAATCCATCTGTTCCAGGGCTTTTTCTTTTGGGGGGGAGTCTTTTTTATTACTGTTTTTATCTCACTGTTCATTATTGTATGTTCAGCAGTTCTATTTCTTCCTGGTTGAGTCTCTAGAGGTTGTGTGTTTCCAGGAACTTGTCTATTTCTTCTACATTCTTTAGTTTATGTGCATTGATAGTTGCATAGTATTTGCCCTTAATATTTTGAAATAAATAATACGTATACAAAGAACTCTTAAAATTCAAAAAACGAGTGAAAGGTCTGAACAGACACCTCACCAAAGAAGTTATATGAATGGCAAATAAACATATGAAAAGATGTAGAATGTCATGTGTCATTAGGGTGTTGCAAATTCAAAACACTGAGGTGCCACTATGTGCCTATTAGGAAAAATATATTCTAAAAATCTGACAATACAAAGTGCTGAAGATGATGCAGAGCAAAAGGAATGCTCTCTTGTTGCTGGTGGCAATACAAAATCGTACACCCACCTCGGAAGCTTCTTACAAAACTAAGCATAGTCTTATCATATGACCCAGAAATTGTGCTCCTAAGTATTTACCACCTGAGTTGAAAACTTATGTACACACAGTAACCTGCACAAGAATATGTATGGCAACTCTGTTCATATTTTCCAAAACCTGGAAGTAGCAAAGATGTCCCTCAATTAGTGAATGATGTGGTTCATCCATACAATACAATATTATTGGGCAATATAAAAAGGACTATGAAGCCATGAAAATACATGGAAGACTCTTCAATGCATATTGCTGAGTGAAGGAAGCCAGTATGATTCGAACTGCATAGCATTTTAGAAAAGGCCAACTATAGACACAATAAAGAAATCAGTGGTTGCCATGGGCTTACAGTGGGGTAGTAGGATGAATATGTGACACACAGGGAATTGTTATGATGTGAAAATATTCTGTACAATACTATAATGACAGATACACACTCTTCTGCATTTGTTAAATCTATAGAATGGTACAACACAGAATGAAACTTAATGTGAACTCTGGATTATAGTTAAAAATATAAAATACAAATAATGTTTTTCTTCCTTAAAAAAATATATCAGTTGTTTAATAGAGAATTTAAATAGGTTAAAATTTTGTCTACTTAGCCTCATGCCTTATCTAGGAATGCTAATTTTTGAGATAGCCATAGTTTTTATGTGTGTGTGTGTGTGTGTGTGTGTGCACATGCACATGCACAGCTTTCATATACAAAAATTATGTAAGCACCATTATCACAGTAAGAGTATGATACCATGTAAAAGGCACTAGCCACCAAAACAGAAGGTCTAGATTCCTGTAATGGCTTAGTGTCTTAAAGCCAATTAATTAATCTTTCTGTACATAAGTTTCGTCATATGAAAATTAAGGGAATGGACTAGATTACCTTTAAGGTACATTCTAGTTTTAATATTCTATAATCCTAAAAACTTCTTGAATTATTTCCTATTACATATATGATTAGTTATTCACTTAACCGAGGGAATACAAGAAATC
>NW_012154840.1:970708-971082 GCF_000956105.1 Propithecus coquereli
CCATTAAAAAGTGGGCAAAAGATATGAAAAGAAGTTTTTCAGAAGAAGATAGACAAATGACCAATAAAGACATGAAGAAATGTTCAATGTCACTAATAATCAGAAAAATGCAAATTAAAGCCACAATGAGATATCACCTTGCCCCTGTTAGAAGAGCTGTTATTAAAAAGTTCAAAAATAATAGATGCTGGCATGGATGGAGAGAAAAGGAACACTTATATACACTGTTGTTTGCACTGCAAATTAGTACAATCTCTACAGACAAGAGTATGGAGATTCCTCAAAGAATTAAAAGTAGACCTACCATTTGATCCAGAAATCCCACTACTGGGTATTTGTCCAAAGGAAAAGAAGTCATTTTAATAAAAAGACAC
>NW_012154840.1:971132-972187 GCF_000956105.1 Propithecus coquereli
TTAAAAGAACAAAGTCTATGTGACATATAGAACACCAAGTATATTTGAAAGACACTGATTTTTCAAATATTAAAATTTTGGTGTCCCAGAAGGGGAAGAGAAAACAAAAGGGATAGATGACCTATTTAACGAAGTAATAGCTGGAAAATT
Organism: Propithecus coquereli; assembly: GCF_000956105.1. Classification (NCBI taxonomy): domain Eukaryota; kingdom Metazoa; phylum Chordata; class Mammalia; order Primates; family Indriidae; genus Propithecus; species Propithecus coquereli. The sequence goes on from NW_012154840.1 coordinate 971,283, forward strand.
CTCAAGTCTAACAAGAGATTTAGACATCCATATACAGGAATCTCAGATATTGCCAAATATATACAATGCAAAAATGTCTTCTGCATGGCACATAATAGCCAAACTGTCAAAGTCATGGACAAACAATTCTAAAAACAACAAGAGAAAGACATCTAGTCATTATAAAGGAACCCCCATCAGACTAACGTTTCTCAGCAGAAACCTTACAGGCCCAGAGATAATGGGATAACACAGTGAAATGGCTGAAAGAGGAAAAAATACAATTCAGCCAAGAACACTATGACTATGCTCAGCAAAGTTATCCTTCATAAATGAAATCAGTAAGGTCGAAGGGATATCTGTATTCCCATGTTTATTGCAGCAATATTCACGATAGCAAAGATATGGGATCAAACCAAGTGGCCATCAACAGACAAATGGATTAAAAAAGTGTGGTATATAATGGTATCAAATGTGGTATATGTAATGGAATACTACTCGGCTCTAAGAAAGAATGAAACCATGTCATTGCAGCAACATGGATGGAACTGCAGGTCAAATAAGTCAGGCACAGAAATACAAATTTTGCATGTTCTCATATGTGGGAACTAAAAAAGTTGATATCATGGAGGTAGAAAACAGAATTATAGTTACCAGAGGGTGGGAAGGATGTATGGGGGCAGTGATGAGGACTAATTGGTTAATGTGTACAAACATACAGTTAAATAGAAGGAATAATTTCCAACGTTCAATAGCAGAGTGAGTAAGGTGACCTTAGTTAGCAACAATGTATTGTATGTTTCAAAATAGCTAGAAGAGAGGACTTGAAATGTTTCTAACACATAGAAATGATAAATACTCAAGGTGATGAATGCCCTAAATACCCTGAGTTGATCATTATACATTCTATGCATGTAACAAGACGC
>NW_012154840.1:972237-974342 GCF_000956105.1 Propithecus coquereli
AAAAAAAATTCTATCTAAGCTATTTTTCCCTGTTTGGTTTAGATTATGTGTTAGATTATTGTTTACTTTCAGGGCTTCTTACATGTTGTCTGTATTAATTCCTTATCAGATATATGGTTTACAAATATCTTCTCCTATTTTTTGATTTTTCACTCTGTTGATTTTGCCCTTTGATGCACAAAAAAATTTAATTTTGATAGCATCTAATTTACTTATTTTTTCTTTTGTTGCCCTTGCTTTTGGTGTCATATCCAAAAAATAATTGGATTTGGAGTCAATGGTATAAATCTTTTCTCCTGTGTCTTCTTTCCAGAGTTTGATAGTTTTAGCTCTTACATTAAGGTTTTTGATTCATTTTGAGCTAATTTTTGTATATGGTATAAGGTAGAGTTCAGCTTCATTCTTTCGAAAGTAGACATCATTTTCCTAGCACCATTTATTGAACAGACTCTTTTTCTCCATTGAATGGTCTTGGAATCCTTTTCAAAAATCATTTGACCAGAGGGACTTCAAGATGACTGATTAGAGTCATCTGACACTCTCTTCCTACAGAAAGAAGAACCAAAATAATGAGTAAATTATCATCATTTGACTAGATCATCTGAGCGATAACACCAGAATTCAACAGAAAATTGGTAGGAAACACCGAAGGCAAGGAAGGAGAAGGAAGCACCTGTTTATCAAGGATTAGCTGGGAGTCCAGAGAGATTCCCCAAAGTGGGGAAAGTGTAAATGAGAGACCCCCAACAGTTCACATATCCATCACAGATTCCTTTAATCCTAGCCATAGGAGAGCCCCTCAACCCTCGTTGTACCAGAGACTAGCATAGAGAGCTGCCTGGAGACCATGATAAGGCATTGCTACAGAGAGGAGGCTCACACTGGGTCCCACATACCCCCTGAGTCCTAAGAAGTTACAGCATGGCATCATTTTCAACCCCATCAGATTGCATGCTACCTGAGGCCAAACATCCTCTACATCTCCTCATACCTGGAGGCCCATTTGATATCCCCCACCCCAGCCACAACCACAGCAGACTGCTGCCACCAGGGCTGAAATGCAAGCCACTGGAAACGATACCCTTCCCCTACAGCAGCAGGCTCACCACTGCCAATTTTCATGCACCCTGAAGTCAGGCTCCCTCCCACCACAGCTCCTTCTGGTTGCTGTCATCCCGGCCAAAGCACAAGCCAATGGCAGTGACCCTGTCCCCCACAGCATTGGGGCTGCCACTGGGCATTTATGAGTGTCCTGAAAAAGGTTTCCCCACCCACAGTCTCCACATGGGAACAAGTGTGTGCTCCCAGCTGCCTACCTATGGCTGCAGCCCTGAAAGCAGCCCTTCCCTCCCCACAGAAGGGAGTGACCATAGCACAGCTTCTGCTGCCTCCACTGAAGCACTCTTCCAGGGGTCTGGGGATCACCTTGCCCCTACACACAACAAGTGACCATATGTACCACCAGAGGGCCTGAGAACAGGCCCACTCGATCTACCTCTGCCCCCACCCCAGCACCCAAACATGTTGTCCAGGGGATGGGGAATGGCTCTGCCCCATCCATCACCATTGATTCTTGAACACTCCTTCTAGGGGCCTGAGGATGGGCACAACCAGCCTACCACTACCACTAGAGCTGGAACCCACCTGCATGCACCACCTGCAGCCCATCACAGCCACCAACAACACCAGCACAAACCACTTGGGAGCCAGAGGGTTGTCTATATTCTGCAATTACCATCATTCACACCATTCTCACTGCCCAGGAGGTGAATGACTCACCCAACTGCCCTGCCCACTGCTTCCGCTGCCAGTTACTGAGCCGGCGGGAGGCCCAGGAATCAGCCTAACTGGATGTGATAATAGCAGTGCCAACATACTCTGACCAGGGGCTCAAAGACAGACATGTTCAGCCTGCCCCTATCTATACTGGGGCCCAAGAACAGGACTACCTGGCATCCCTGTACCCAACAAAACTTCACCACAGCCTCCACTAACAACTGTATCCTGAGCCACTGAGGAAATTACAGACACACTGACTCTGTTTAGAGCCAAATAAATTATACAGAGACTATACTACTGCATGCAACCAGAATCAAATCCAAAAT
>NW_012154840.1:977837-979337 GCF_000956105.1 Propithecus coquereli
GAGAGACAAACAGAATAATAGAGCGAAATAGGCCAGAAATAAACCTTTATGTATATAATCAAATTATATTCAAGAAAAATATCAAGACCACTGAATGAGGAAACTACAGTCTCTTCAACAAATGCTGTTGGGAAAATTGGATATCCATGTGCAAAATAATGAAGTTGGGCCCTTATCCCTCACCATATATAAAAATTAACTCAAAATAGATTAAAGTCCTAAACATATGATTTAAAACTATAAAACTTCTAGAATAAAACATAGGGGTAAAGCTTCATGACATTTAACATCACAGTGATTTCTTGATATGACACCACATGCACACACAATAAAAGCCAAAATAAACATGAAACTTAAAAACTTTTGTGCACCAAAGCACACAACCAAGTCAGTGAAAAGGCAATCTATGGATTGGGAGAAAATATTTGCTTACCATGTAGCTTATAAGGAATTAACATATAGAATATATAAAGAATTCCTACCACTCTACAAAAATCACTTAACCCAATTAAAAAAATGGACAAAGGACTTGAATAGACATTTCTCCAAAGATGATGTACAAATAGACAACAAGCATATAAAAAGATGCTCAGTATCACCCATCATCAGAAAAATGGAAATCAAAACCAGTGAGATACCACACATTAGGATGGCTGCCATATTAATAAAAAAAAAAAACAAAAAATAACAAGTTTGGAGAGGATGTAGAGAAATTGGAATCCTTGTGCACTGTTGGTGGAATTGTAAATGGTGCAACTACTATAGCAATCAGTATGAAGTTTCCTCAAAAAATTAAAAATAGAACTACCATAGGATCCAGCAATCCCACTTCTGGGTATATATCCTAGAGAATTGAAAGCAGGATCTCGAAGGGATACTTGCACAATCATTCATAGCAGCACTATTAACAGTAATGAAGAGGTGGAAGCAGCCCAAATGTCCATCCAAGGATGAATAGATAAACAAAATGTGGTTATATATATACAATGGAATATTACCCAGCCTTAAAAAGGAAGGAAATCCTGTCACATTCTAAAACATAGATGAAACTTTAGATTATGCTAAGTGAAATAAGGCAGTCATAATCATAAGTACTGTATGATTCCACTTATATGTGATATCTCAAGTAGTCAAATTTATAGAAACAAAAAGTAGAATGATTGTTACCAGAATCTGGAGAGAGGCATAAAGGGAGAGTTGTTTACTTTGCACATAGTTTTAGATTAGCAAGATGTAAAAGTTCTGGAGATCTATTTCACAACAATATGAATATAGTTAATACCGAACTGTACACCTAAATGTGTTTAAGATGATAAATTTCATGTTATGTGATTTTTACCAAATAAAACAGTGAAAATAATATCAATGGGAATTCAATAAGATGGCAAAAATTGTACTTTTAAAAATTCTTCTTAACAGGATTACAATTTACCTTAGATTGTGGAGTTAGGGATGTGATCACCAAGGGAATGCTTGAGAAAAAGTTGGTAATTGCTAAAC
>NW_012154840.1:991782-993483 GCF_000956105.1 Propithecus coquereli
AATTCATGGTGGCATTATGTAGCATGGACTGAAGTAGGAAGAGATTATAAGTACGGAGATCTATTGTGGAGATACTGCATAATCCTAGTTATGAAATAATAAGGGCTTAAATTAGGAAACTATAATCTAAAATGGACAGTTTAAGAAGGATTAATCCTCAGGTTTAAATCTGTAACCCAGCGTGAGTTGATTTGTGTAAACAGTTGAAACATGTGGATCCTGGAAGGAGAAAGGTCCCGAAGGCTTGGAGACCAGCGACAAGGGTAGGTGGAGCACTTAACTTTCCCCTCCCTTGCATCTGGTACTGTGGGTGGGCTCCAGAGCGGTTGGAGAGACCTGCCGACACCAGCCCAGAAACGGCTACCGCCAGCGAGCAGTGGCCTCTTGCGGACTCAGAGCTGGGCTCCCAGCTCCCTCGGGGCACCTCACAGCGTGCATACCCAAGCCTATCGGCAGACGCCATATTCCTCCATTCTCTCCTTCCCCTTCCTTACCCGCAGGTGCCCAGAGAGACAATTTAGCCATCATATGGAGGCATCTCCAAGGAATGGGACCTTTCCTTTTAGGGCCCTACAGCAGACTGAGGGGTACTCAGACTGCGAGCTCCCTACCCGTCAGCCCTCCCAGGTACTACTTGCCTGGTACTACTCCAGGAAAGTGGGGCAAATCCCGAGGTGGAGTAAAATTGATCCAGCTTGGGCACCCTGTAGGTGATTCAAGACCAGCACCCCTATCATGGCAGGGTCAGGGATTGATCTCCAGGGCCCAGGGGACAGGCCTGCAGACCAGACCCCGTACACCCAGGTCACGATCGCACTGACCCAGGGAACAGAAGATAGAGATCTGTGAAACAGCCTACTGAGGAGTGTGTGCCTTCAAGGGCAGATCAGCGTGTGGGAGCCAGAGCAGCAGCCCTCCTCCCAAAAGAGGGCTGTGCACACAGCTCAGGCTGTGATCCTGTGTAGGGAACCTTCCGGCCCACATCACAGCCAGGGGAGATCCATAGGCCTGAGCTCCCGCTTGCTGGCAGAGGCCTGGGAGAGGCCACGGAGAGGGGGAGGGTGGAGGAGAGCAAGACCTGTTCCAGAATGTGGGTGTCAGACAGCCCCACCCCCCAAGCCCAGACTTTCAGCTGAGTAGAGCCATTAAAGCCCCTCCCAGCAGCTTTGAACAGAAACAAAGAGCAGACCTTTGACCCCTGCTAAAGGCAGTTGTGGAGGCTGAGGGCAGGCTTACCCAACCCAGCCACACCCAGACTCACTTCCAGTCCTGCCCCCACTGAGGTGGAGAATAAGGACACACTTGGGAATCCCAGGGCCCCACCAACCACCCGAGGCACAAGAGGGCCTCTCTAGAGAAACAAGAGCTAGCTACAGGACCCAAAAACAGCACACTACTCCCTGCAAGTGCCACCTACTGACAGGGAGGTCATCCTGTACACACTTTTACTGCATCTACTAATTCATCATAAACGGTGTGGTGAAATCTCACGCAAAAACACCACCTACTGGCTCAGAGACTAAACAGGGCATGTCGTTATCCAAACAAAAATCTAAAGGTGAGAAGGAAAAATCGATCCAGATGGGAAGGAACCAGAGAAAGAACTCTGGAAGTATAAAAACTCAAACGGAAAGAACACCCCCAAAGAGGAACAACAGCTCCCCAGCAATGGACATAAACCAAACTCAGAACACGAAAATG
>NW_012154840.1:993767-996933 GCF_000956105.1 Propithecus coquereli
ATACACAGCTTGTTTCCAAGTAGAAAGTTCAATGTCAAGTCAAAAAAAAAAAAAAAACAAAACAAGCAGGTGTTGCAGATATGTGCCCATAACCATTAAAATGCCTCTGTATGATAAATCAATATTATTGTAATAATTGAAAAAGAAATAACTACCTCTCCAGAACACAAAAAACAACTGTAGTATAAGAATTCAAATTTTAAGTTTCTGTCACTTCATTTCAGATTCAAGTATTATGGATATTTTATGATGTAAGTTTCACAATAAAATGCTCAGGAGTGCAATGCGCACTACCCAAAGGATGGACATATTTGAAACACGGACTTGGGGGGAGGGGAACCAAGGGCAACACACGTAACCTAAACATCTGTACCCCATAATATGCTGAAATAAAAAAAAATGCTCACCATGTTGTTCCAGGCTTTTCACACTAATAGAAACAGAAAGAAATGACATTCAGCGTTGATTATGCCTCTGATAATTCATTTAAAAGAAAAGATTCAGCTTGTTGCCTCTTTCCTGGCTTTCATCTAATACTGGCATTTTCCTAAAAGTTTTTGTTTCCTCTCTTCTAAGTATTTAGCTACAATTTCGAGTTACTGTAGCAGGCACATTTCTTAACCACAGAGTCCCAGCCACCTTCAAAATGTTCTTCCCTGTCTGGCTTCACAATAGCTGTAGGATTTACCTTCACTGACAGCTATTCAAGAACAAAATCTCAGATTCATCTTTATTTCCTAACAGTCCTTCATGTTTCACATCTATCAGTTGACAAAAACTCTATCATTTTTCCTGTGTTTATTACATGATTTCTTTCTTACTTTACACTTCCATAGCCAAATGCTTTGTCTAGACTCTGATAATCTCCTGACTAGACTACCATAACCTTCTGTTCACTGGCTTTTTTAAATCTTCTATTTTTGAATCTTCCCAAATGCTGTGGCCAGAATTGTAATGCTCAGAAGCCATTTTGAAAACATTACTCACCTTTTAAGCCTCCTATCAATCCCTTATCACATTCCACAATGGTCTAAATTCTTCATGTTTGGCTTTGAGAACTTTCATCAATTTTTCATATTCTACTCTTATCCCTTAATACCTTCAATTCTCCAGCTCCCTCAATTCTAGTCAGACATAGGTACACAATCCATCTTCCTCTGATTCTTCTACTAGTTTCTTTTTCTAGTCCCACTTCCCTTCTACCTCCAGTTAAAGCTTAAGCTCTCTGAGTTCTAACTATCACTGAGGAAGTAAGTGACTTTTATGTTTCTTGTATTCTAGTCAGCTACTCCAGTTCAAGCAAAATAGTCCTTTAGATTTAATTCTTCTGAGGCATCTAAGCTTTTACTCACTTATAACCTTACAGAGGTGTCTCAGTTCATTCATTTATCATTTTTAAATTTCTCATAATTTCTCAACTTTCCAATTTCTTTGGACACCCAGTTCTCATTCTTAACTACCTCGATCAGGGTTTTCTCTTATTTTCTGACTCATTCCTTCTCCCCACAAATCTTGGCATGACCATATATTTTACCCTCCCAGATAATCTCCTGCTTGTAACAAATTTACATTTACTAACAGGCTCTATTTATAATTATAATTCATATCTCCAGCCTGAAAGCAATTTGTTTAAGTACACATACAGCGTGGAAAAGGTTATTTCCCACAGCAATATCTATCATTGCTCTGTTGAGCTCTGAATATTCACTCAGGATCTTTTCTGTCATCTGTATTCCAAATTACATCTCTCAAGTTCTCAAAGGTTTAGTTCAAATTCTACTTCAAGGAAACCTTTCCCACTGAAATGAAATGTTGAATGAGATCCCAGAACAGTCTCAAGTAATCAGCAACTTTTGTCCCTCTATTTAAAAACAAACACCAAAACCCTATAAATATCAAAAGATTAATATCAATGTATAATTTTATCTCTGGCTATATACTCTAGAAGACAATTTCTCTCTGTTCTTCGGTTTTATCTTAATTTCACAAAAGACTGCTATGTTACTCCAGATGGCTTATGACAAAATAGTAACAAAGTGAAGTATTAATCCTTGTATATTCTCAGACTTCAAATCTCACAATAATCTTGAGGTCTCATAACATTAGTGGATCTTGGAAACGCCATTTAAGTAAGACATTGAGTAAAATTTGGTGATATACTCTCCCTTCCCCGGCGCCCCACTCCTTACTTCAACTTTATTCTACAATCAGCTTGAACCTGGTGGACCTGTTGATACAGTTCAGCTGTTTAAGAACACAAGACTAATGGAGTAAAATCTCAAAGTTTGCTTCCTGAATAAATTTCATTCTTTTTGATAGTTTCATTTTCAATGAGATTTCATTTTCAGTGTGGAAAGCTCTATTGTAACCTTACTCCACAAGTCAGTAGAGGGATGGGAGAAAAAATGTAATTGATTGTTAAAAGTCCCTCTTGACCAGTTAAGGCCATCATAGTTTTATACAAAAAAATGACATATATTACTATTAAAGACATCATGGCTTTAAAAAAATAAGATCTTAACATGAGCTACTAAAATAGCATGAACTAGAAGATGCAAAGGACACAAGAATAAGTAACATGTAAAAGTGATTATAATAATATCTACCTCATAATAAGCAGTTGAAAAATAATAAAACAAACCCCCTCCTACTAAGAAGCAGCTCATAATCATACTCTAGCGTCAAAGAAAAAAAACCATAAAACAGGATGATAATGAAGATACACACAATGTTAAAAGAGCACTGAAGACTGAATTTATATCTGAATGAAGTATGATAACTACTAAATGGAATCAACATTTTGGAGGGCCTATAATGTACCAGGTACATGCTTAGTGTTTATTTCATTCAGTCTTCAAAACAACTCTCTAAACTTCTTTTGATTATCCCCCATTTACAGATTGAAGAAAGTAAAACCCAACTAAGACCCTAACTAAATAGAAGTTATATATGTGTTTCTCAACCCAAGAAAGAGAACCATATGAGCAAAGACATAGATCTAGGAAAGTTCTCTAAATGTTCAGGAAATAGGAGGTGGGGAGAGAAGGAGAGAGCAACAACGACAATGGAGGAAGAGACTGAAAGGGTATGAAGCTGGAAAAATGAGTTGGAAACAAATTTTGAAGATTCTTGCAGGCTATATGACTATATTCAGCACCTTAAACTT
>NW_012154840.1:1012038-1012437 GCF_000956105.1 Propithecus coquereli
ACTAAGTGAAGTATCCAAAGAATGGAAAAACAAGCACCACATGTGCTCACCATCAATTTGGTATTAACTGATCAACACATAAGTGTACATATAAGAATAACATCTGTTGGATGTCGGGCAGGCGGGAGGGGGGAGGCGGGAGTCGGGACGGGTATATGCTTACACAAAGAGTGCAATGCGCACCATGCCAGAGTTGGACAGGCTTGAAACTCGGACTTGAGGGGAAGGAGGGGGCAAGGCCAACATATGTAACCTAAACATCCGTACCCCCACAATATGCTGAAATAAAAAAAAATCAAACAAGCCTATCAAAAATTGGGCAAAGTCCGGGCGTGGTGGCTAACGCCTGTAATCCTAGCACTCTGAGAGGCCGAGGCGGGTGGATTGTTTGAGCTCAGG
>NW_012154840.1:1024072-1038478 GCF_000956105.1 Propithecus coquereli
ATAAATAAATAAATAAATAAAAAGACAGACTCAAACACAAACATCATAAATGTTTAGAGGTTGAACTATACACTTACTCATTTCAGCAATGTGTTTACTTGGATATTATGTGTTAACATGCCTCAAAATTATTAGTAGATTTCCGAAGAGAGTGGAGAAAATTAAAAATTGATAAAAGGAGAAGAGAAAGAGGATTGAAAGTTTTTCTACTACTTCAAACTTTAGATATTAAAATGTTCCAAAGTTCTGATTCTTAAATCTTTTTTTAATCTTTCAATACTTCTCAAAGAAACTTTCTATCCTCTTATATTATAAATTGTTTCATGTTGTCTAGGTTTAAAATTGCAATAATGAAATTGAAATCTCTACATTATTTCAGATGATTCGAGAATAGCAAGGCTTTCCTTGAATTCAGTTTCACACACTTTCTGGTAGATTTTTTAGATTGATTCTAGTAAATAAGTCAAGACTACTTGATAGCTTGTATTTATCCTAATAATAGATGTATGCAGCAGTTTTTCTGGCTTTGAGATATACATGGCTCACTTCAAAAGTAAATTAGTTTGTTACCATAGCAACATGCTCCCATCTTGAAATGTTACATTGGTTCTTACATAAATGGTCAGTATTCCAAGTGATATTGTCAATACTGTAAGTGCCTTAAATATGTGACTATATCTTGAAATTAAAGACAGTTTCAAGTGTCATTTGTTAAACCACATTTAAAGACAGAGTCAAGGCCATACACAGTGAATTACACCTGTAATCCTGGCACTTTGGGAGGCCAAGGTGGGAGGATCACTTGAGGTCAATAGTTCAAGACTAACCTGAATAACGGAGTGAGACTTTGTCTTGACAAAAAATAGAAAAATTAGCCAGCCATGGTGGCATGTGCCTATAGTCCCAGCTACTTGGGGCAGAAGGATCGCTTGAGCCAAGGAGTTTGAGATTGCAGTTAGCCATGATGATGCCACTGCACTCTAGCCTGGGCAACAGAGCAAAACCCTGTCAATAAATAAATAAATAAATAAATAAAAAGACAGACTCAAATGTCTCATGTTAAAAACAAATTGCAAGTTTTAAAAAGACATTACTAACAAAAAAATAACATTTTTAGCATTTTCTTGGCTATGAAATTAAAATCAGTGAGCATATCCACTCAACAAAGTCTTCATAGAATATTTTTTTTAATTTCAGGGTATTATGAAGGTACAAACATTATGGTTACACTTTATGTCTTTGCCTCACCCAAGTGCGGATTAAATGCATGCCCTTCCCCCCTACAATGCTCCCCGTGTCTTTTAGTTGTGGATTTACCCCCCCTCCAAATCCCCCTAATCCCTGGAGAGTATTTCTGCCATGTGATCACCCTAGTGTTGATCGGTTAGTACCAATTTGATGGCGAGTACAAGAATATTTACCAGTTGATTTACACTAGTAATACTGTTGGAGGTATGACTATAATGATGATAGTAAGTCTGATATTTTTTAAGCACTCCAGAATGTATATATCTTACTGAGTGCTATCTTGTAGACAATAGTTGTATATTAGTTTATGGTCCTTAAGTAATCTTATTTCTCCTTTTTTTTGATACAGGGTCTCACTCTATTGCTTGGGATAGAATACTGCATCATCATAGCTCACTGCAACCTCAAACACCTGGCCTTAAGCGATTATCCCACCTCAGCCTCCTGAAGTTCTAGGATTGCAGGTGTGAGCTACCATGCCTGGCCTTAAGTAATCTTAAAAAAAAATGGGGCTATGGAAAAGAGAATCATGAATTAGAATACTCATCTCCATTTCAGGCATCTGAAATCTATCATTCGATAATAATAGCAATAATAAAACATTAAAGATTGCATTATATCAATGTTCTCGTATGTCAAATTTTAATAAATAGGAAAATCTGAGTATAATGAAAGTAATATCTGAAAGATTCAACAAATAATCATAGAATATTGCAAAAGATTATACAGAAGTAATTAGTTATTATTAATAGTATGTCCTAAGGTAATTAATTAGAATTATTCACAATAGCCAAAAAGTGGAATAAACCCAGTGTCCCTCAACAGATGAATGGACAAACAAAATGTATATACATACAATGAAATTTATTCATCCTTAAAAAGGAAGAAAATTCTGACACATTCTAAGACATGGATGAAATATTAGGACATTGCACTAAGTAAATTAGTCACAAAAAGACAAATACTGTAAGATTCCATTTATATGAACTATCTAAATTAGTCAAATTCATAGAAATGGAAACTAGAATGGTGATTGTCGAGGATTGGAGGAGGAAGAAATGGGGATTTATGGTTTAATGGGGACAGAATTTCAGTTTTAGAAGATGAAAAAAGTTCTGGAGATGGATTATTGCACAACAATGTGAATGTACTTAATACCACTGAACTGTTCACTTAAAAATTATAAACATGATAAATTTTATATTATTTGTATTTTACCACAATTAAAAACTGTTCAAATCGGTAAGTAGAGCTTTCTTCTCATATGTTGGTAGTATGGCCATTTTTCCAATTATTTCAATCAGGTATATTTATATGTGGCTATTAGTGTGTATGTATTTGGTGGGGGGTGGGGGAATAGAGTTAAAAAGATGTCAGAGTAAGGCATCAAATGTTGACTAAACACTTGTTGGATGGCAGGTTGCATGAGATGAGGTCAGAGACTATGCTGTATTCATAATTATATCACTAGTTCCTAGCACAATGCATGGTACATATATGGCCCCTAAAACTGAGGAAACAATGTATAAATGAATGAATGATCAGAGATGAAGTAGACATGGTCCCTGTCTTAAAGGATATCACAATTTAGTGGAGTGGAGGGATAAATTATTACAATACAATGTGAAGTCTTATAATAGATATTTGAACAAAATTCTATGGCAAAATAGAGAAGAGAATAACTAAATTGGCTCAGGAGAATCTGAGAAAGTCTCAGAGAGGAGAACTTTGTATAATTCCTGAAGCGTGAATGGATGTTTGCCAGGCAGAGAAGTGAGAAAATGGAAGATAGTCCAAAGAAGAGATATGGAAATTGAAAAAGCATGTGCCTAAGCCTGGATTTTCACAAAAAATAGAGCCTGAGACAGAGGCTTTTATTTGGTTAGTTTATTTGGGAAGTGATCCCAGGGACTTGGAATGGGGGCCAAAGGGATAAAACAGGGAAGAAGGAAGAACTAATAAAACGATATAGTGACCATAACTGTCTGTAACTGAATGCTTGATTCCACAGGACTTCTGAGGAGCCTTATGAAATGAGTCTTTTAGAACTTTCCATCCAAGAGACAAAAGGAAGCATTCATCCATTGGTTTCTGTCTTCCACTGGTCAAGAGTGGCCCCATAGTTATTAGCTCCCCCACACTACTTTATTACACATCTATGGGTACCAAGCAGATTCCCATGATCATGTCACACCTGTCATTCTTTGATAGGATAGGAAATGAGAATTAAATAGTATGGGTCAAGGTGCACACTATCAGGATACACCTGCATAAAGCTAGTTGGAACTTGACTGGAATTTATCACTGCAACAGAGGATAAAGAAGAGATTGAGAGGATTTGAAGTGGCAGACAAGAGGTATCCAAAACAACATATAAATGTGATAATAAATGTTGAATTTGGAAAATAATGAATAATTCCTCTTAGGCGGAGATGAGAGTTCCAGGTATTTTCAGGAGATGAAGTTAAAAAGATAGGCTAGAATCAAATTATGAAGGACTTTGTGTGACATGATAATGTGTTTGAATTTTTTTAATTTCAGTATCTTATGGGGGTACAGATGTTTAGGTTACGTATGTCGCCCTTACCCCCCTCCCCCCCAAGTCAGAGCTTCGAGTGTGTCCATCCCCCAGATGGTGCACATCACACTCATTATGTATGCATGTACCCATCCCCTCTTCCCCCTCCCACCTGCCTGACACCCAATAAATGTTATTCTTATATGTACACTTAGGTGTTGACCAGTGAAACTAATTTTCTGGTGTGTACATGTGGTGCTTATTTTTCCATTCTTGGGATACCTCACTTAGTAGAATGGGTTCCAGCTCTTTCTAGGAGAATACAAGAGGTGCTATATCACCATTGTTTCTTATAGCTGAATAGTACTCCATGGTATACATATACCACATTTTATTAATCCACTTATGGATTGATGGGCACTTGGGTTGTTTCCATATCTTTGTAATTGTGAATTGTGCTGCTATAAAAATTCCAGTGCAGGTGTCTTTTTTATAGAGTGTCTTTTGTTCTTTTGGATAGATGTCCAGTAATGGGATTGCTGGATCAAATGGTAGTTTTACTTGTATCTCTTTAAGGTATCTCCATATTGAATCTTATTCTGTAGTATAATTGTCAAGAACCAGATTTCTGTCTTTGCACGTTCAGAAACTTGGCTTGATCTTTTGACACAGTTAATTAGAATCAGAGCATCTGATGCACACTAGCCAACACAAAGGAGGCTGCTTGATAAACCAGAATGTTCATTTGCTCATTTATAATGAGAAAATACCTATGAAAAAGACAAAGGTAATTTAACCTCCTTTTGGGAAAGACTTCATTAGAAACTACATGACTCTCGAAAGTTTGCTTAGTGTTTACAGAGTCAGAGTAAAGGGTGAAGGATGCTAACATCTAGTGTCATCAAGTTATAATGGCCTGATGCACCCATATCTATTTTTTTTATTTTTATTTCAAAGTATCCCAGGGGTACAAATATTTTAAGTTACATGGATCACTTTTATAATGCTTGAGTCATAGTTATAGGTGTGTGCATCACCTGGATAGTGTTCATTATACCCATTAAGTGCATTATCACCCATCTCCTCCTCCCCGCTCCCCGCTTGATTTCCACTGAGTTTTACTTCCCTCAATGCATATGTGTGCTCATCGGTTAGCTCCAATTTTACAGTGAGTGCATGTGGTGTTTGTTTTTCCATTATTGTGATAATTCACTTAGAAGAATGGTCTCCAGTTCCATCCAAATTGCTGCAAAAGGCATTGACTCATCCTTCTTCATGGCTGAGCAGTATTCCATACCACATTTTGTTAATCTACTCATGAATTGATGGTCACTCGGTTTGATTCCAAATCTTTGCAATTGGGAATTATGATGCAATAAACATTCCAGTGCAGGTGTCTTTCTGATAAAATGAGTTATTTCCTTGGGGTAAATACCCAATAATGGGATTGCTTGATAAAATGGTAGGTCTACCTTTAGTTCTTTGAGGTATCTCCATACTGTTTTCCATAGAGGTTGTATTAATTTGCAGTCTCCCCAACAGTGTATAAGCATTCCTTTGTGCATCCATGTCAGCATCTATTATTTTTGTATTTTTAATAAAAGCCATTCTGACAGGGGTAAGGTGATGTCTCATTGTGGTTTTAATTTACATTTCCCTGATGATTAGTGACACTGAGAATTTTTTATTATTTTTATTGGACATTTGTCTATCTTCTTTTGAAAAGATTCTGTTCATGATTTTGGCTCACTTTTTGATGGGTTTGTTTGAGTTTTTTCTTGCTTATTTGCTTGAGTCCTTTGTACATAATGGTTATCAGTCCTTTGTTGGATGTATAGCTTGTGAGTATTTTCTCTCCTTCTTTAGGTTGCCTATTTGAGCTGTTGATTATTTCCTTGGCTTTATGGAAGCTTTTTAATTTATTAAAGTCCAATTTATTTATTTTTCTTGATGCTGTTATTGACATTGGTGTCTTCTTCATAATTTCTTTGCCTAGGCCGATAACTAGAAGAGTTTTTCAACATTTTCTTTGAGTATTCTTATGGTTTCATGCCTTACATTTAAGTATTTTATCCATCTTCAATTACTTTCTGTGAGTGGTGAGAGATATGGATCCTGTTTCATTCTTCTACATGTAGCTATTCAATTGTCCCAACACCATTTATTGAATAGGGATTCTTTTCCTCGGTGTATATTGTTGTCTGCTTTGTTAAAGATCAGTTGGCTGTATGTGGATAGTTTTATATCTGAGTTTTCTGTTCTGTTTCTTTGGTCTATGTCTGTATTTTTGTGCCAATATCATGCTGTTTTGGTTACTGTAGCCTTGTAGTAATAGTATAGTTTGAAGTTTGGTGATGTGATGCTTCCACATTTGTTCCTTTTGCTTAAGATTGCTTTGGCTATTTGGGCTCTTTCTGGTTCCAAATTAAGTGTAGAATTCTTTTTCTAAATCTGTGAAATATGATGTTGGTATTTTGATGGGGATTACATTGAATCTTTAAATCACTTTGGGTAATATGGACGTTTTAATAAAGTTGATTCTACCGATCCATAAGCAAGATATGTTTTTCCACTCGTTTGTATCATCTGCAATTTCTTTCCTCAGTGTTTTGTAGTCCTCTTTGTAGAGATTTTTCACCACCTTGGTTGAATATATTTCTATTCATTTTATTTTCTTTGGAGATATTGTGAATGGTATTGAGTCTTTGATTTGACTCTCAGCTTGACTGTTATTGATATATAGAAATGCTACTGATTTGTGTGTATTGATTTTGTCCTCTGAGACTTTGCTTACTTTATTTAGCAATTCCAGCCATCTCTTGGTGGAATCTTTGGGGTTTTCTAGATATAAGATCATATTGTCAGCAAAAATCAATAGTTAAACCTCCTCTTTCATGATTCGGATACACTTATTTTTTTTTTCTCTTGCTTGATTGCTCTAGCTAGGACTTCCAGAACTACATTAAATAGAGGTGGTGACAAAGAGCATCCTTGTCTTGTTCCAGTTCTTAATGGGAATGGTTTACCTTTTCCCTATTCAGTATGATGTTATCTGTGGGTTTGTCATGGAATGCTTTTATAATCTTGAGATATTTCCTTCTATGCCTAGTTTGTTGAGGGTTTTTATCATGAAAGAGTGCTGAATTCTGTTAAATTCTTTTTCTGCATGTATTGAGATAATCATCAGATCTTTGTGTTTGCTTCTGTTTATGGGGTGAATCACATTTATCAATTTACTTATGTTGAACAATCCTTGCATCCCTGGGATGAAATTCACTTGGTCATGGTGGGTTATTTTTTTTTTTTTTTGATGTGCTACTGAGTTCTGTTTGCTAGTATTTTATCGAAGATTTTTGCATCTATATTCACAAGGGATATTGGTCTGTAGTTTTCTGTTTTTGTGGTGTCCTTTTCTATTTTTGGTATCGAGTTGATACTGGCTTCATATAATGAGTTGGAGAGGATTTTCTCCTTGACATTGTGGAATAACTTCTGCAGTACAGGTACCAACTCTTCTTTCTTGATCTGATAGGATTTGGCTGTAAATCCATCTGGTCTGGGGCTTTTTTTGTTGGAAGATTATTTATTGCTGCTTAAATATTGTGGCTCATTATTGGTCTGTTCAGGAGTTCTATTTCTTCCTGATTAAGTCCTGGGAGGTTGTGTGATGCCAGGAATTTGTAAATTTCCTCTATGTTTTCGACTTTATGTTCATAGAGATTTTCATAGTATTCACAGATGATATTTTATATTTCTTTGGTATCAGTTGTAATATCTCCTTTTTCATTTCTAATTGAGCTTATTAGAGTCCTTGTTCTTCTGTTCCTAGTTAATCTATCAAGAGGTCTATATACTTTGTTTATCTTTTCAAAGAAACAACTTTTTGTTTCATTGATCTTCCACATTATTTTTTGGGGTTTGGTTTCATTTAGTTATGCTCTGATCTTAGTTATTTCTTTTATTCTTCTGGCTTTGGGTTTGGTTTTCTCTTCCTTTTCCAGTTCTTTGAGAGGTGCCATTAGATTGTTAATTTTTAATCTTTCTTTTTGTTGTAGGCATTTAAGGACATGAATTTTCCCATTAGAAGTGCTTTTGCTGAATCCCACAGATGTCAATAGCTTGTGTCCCCTTTGTCATTCATTTCAAGGAATCTTTTGATTTCCATCTTAATTTCGTCATTGATCCAACAATCGTTCAGCAGGAGGTTGTTTAATTTCCATGACTTTGTGTAAAATTGGGTGTTTCTCTTGTGTTAACTTCTAGTTTTATCCCACTGTGGTCTGAGAAGACACATGGTATGATTTCTCTTTTTTTGAATTTGGTGAGTCATGATTTGTGGCCTAAAATATGATCAATCTAGGAGAATGTTCCATGTCCTTATGAGAAGAATGTGTAATCAGTAGTATTTGGGTAAAATCTTCTGTAAATATCTGTTAGGCCCATTTGCCGTAGAGTCCCATTCAAATCCACTGTCTTTTTGTTTATTTTATGCTTGGATGATCTGTCCAGCTCTGTCAGTGGGGTGTTGACATCCCTGGCAATTATGATGCTATTCTTTAGCTCTTTGCTTAGATCTAGTAAGGTTTTCTTTATGAATCTGAGTGCTCCTGTGTTAGGTGCATAAATATTTAGGATTGTTATATCTTGTTTTTAAATTATTCCCTTTACCATTATATATTTACCATCTTTGTCTTTCTTTACTATTGTTGATTTAAAGTCAATTTTACCAGATAAAAAATGGCTATTTTCTGCTTTCTTTTGGTTACCATTTGAATGAAATATTTTTTTCCATCTGTTTACCTTGAGTCTGTAAACGTCCTTGTGGGTTGGATGTGTGTCTTGGAGACAGCAAATATTTGGATTGCATTTTTTTTATCTATTCAACCAGCCTATGTCTCTTGAATGGGGAGTTCAAATCCTTCACATTGATCGATAGAATTGATATGTCAGATGCTTTTCTGTTCATCTTTTTGGGTAGTACCTTGTTGCTTTGTTTCACCTCTTGTACTGTTGTTTTATATGACCTCTGAGCTTCAGCTTTTGGGTGGTTTTACACTGGTGGGTGACCATTGTGCTGATCCATGTACAATGCAGTTCTGGGTACTTCTTGCAGAGCAGGTCTGGTCTTAACAAATTCCCACAGTGTTTGCTTCTCTTGAAAAGTCTTCATTTCTCCTTCATTTATGAAATTCAGTCTTTCAGGATATAAAATTCTAGGGTGGCAGTTGTTCTGTTTAAGAAGACTGAAGATGGTGACCCAATTCCTTCTGGCTTGTATGGTCTACATTGAGAAATCTGCTGTTAGCCTGATGGGTTTTGCTTTGTAAGTTACTTGATGGTTTCTCTTTATGGCTCACAGGAGTTCTTCCTTCATGTTGAGTTTGGCCAGTCTGATGTCTTGGTAATTGCCTCTTTGCAATGAGTTTCTCAGGTGTTTTTTGAGCTTCTTGGATCTGGATGTATAAATCTGTAGCAATATCAGGGAAGTTTTCCTCAATTATTCCCTCAAATAGTTTTTCCAGCCCTCATGCATTTTCTTTTTCACCCTCAGGGATGCCTATGATTCTTATATTTGGCCATTTTACATAATACCATAATTCTAGTAGGCTTTGTTCATTCCTCTTAATTCTCTGTTCATTATTTTTGACTGACTGTGTTAATTCAAAAGAGTTGTCTTCAAGCTCTGATATTCTTTCTTCAGCCTGATCTAGTCTATTCTTAGCACTTTTCACTTTGTGTTGTATTTCCTTAAATGAATTTTTCAGCTCCAGAAGTACTATTTGGATTTTCTTTAATATGTTGATCTCTTTAGTGAAGTTTTCATTCATTTCCTGAATTGTATTTCTGGTTTCTTTGAGTTGGTTTTCCATTTTCTTTTGAATTTTGTTGAGCTTCCTTACAATCCATACTTGGAATTCTTTATCATTTCGATGTTTCATTTTGGTTGGTATCCATGGCTAGAGAGCTGTTGTTCCCTTTTGGGGGTGTCCTTTTGCTCTTATTTTTCATACTTCTGGAGTTCCTCAGTGATTCCCTCTCATCTGGAGTAGCTGTTGCTTCTTATTTTGGGATTTTCTTTTGTTTAGATGGGGTTCCACCCTACTCACTCATATGGGTGTATCTGTAGCATATGTTGAGTAAGAGATTTTGGCTTTATTTGTGGGTGCTCTGATGTTTATCTATGTTTTGGATAGATGTATCCTTAGTGTGGTGATTTTCTCACTTGCTAGTTGTTTGTAGGCTGCAGCAGTGGTAAGCTATGTGTGTAGACAGATTCCCTGTCTCACTTTGATGAGAGAGAATGAAGGTCTTTGAAATCCTTTCTCTTTCCACAGCTCTGTGGACTTCTTAGCCATGTGAATTGTATTGGCATGCCCTGTTTAATTTCTGAAAATTAGGTGGTGCTTGTGGTTGAGACTCAATCTCACCCTCTGTGATTGAGTCAGTAAATGCTCTGTAAAGGGCTTTGAAAATTGACCTTCCTGTCAGCAGGTGATGCTTGCCAGAAGGAACAAGCTGCAGTGTTGTTTTTGAGACCTGTGACTGGTTTTAGCCCCTCATGTGGGGCACTTGAATGCCTTAGGTGGTGGGTGGAGACCTGGATCTACCAAGTGAGTCCTTATTTTCTGCAACAGTGGAGGTGGGTGGGACAGTGAGGCTTGGCATGGCTGGGTTGGTTGAGCTTGCCCTCAGTCTCAAGAGATGGTAAGGTAGATAGCTGTTTTTGCAGGGTTCAAAGGTTTGCTCCCAGCTTCTAGGGAGAGCCGCCAGTGTGGCTCCACCAAACCCGAAAGTCTGCTTGTGGAGATGGAACCATCTGAGACTCACACTCTGGCTGTCTGGCTCTCAAACTTCCCCCTACTTGCATGTCTGACCCACTAGTGTGCATCTCCATGAAACACTGATGGATAGGGAGCTTGCCAATTGACCATCCCAGGTACACTATGAGTCTTTGAGGGAAAGAGGCATAGGCCCTACTCTCTATAAATGCCTCTGCCTGGAGAATGTGCCCCCTGGAAAGAGGCACCCGCTTGCCAAATTTTTGGCTCAAACTTCTCTCCTACTTGGAATGGGGGGGAAGGGGCTGCAGCTTCTGGTCAGCATATGCACCTGAATGTACCACACCTGGTTGCTATGGCTCCTGGGAGTGGGCTCTTCCTCACTGGAGGATCCACTCTAATCCAACAGGGTGGTTTTCCGAAGGGAACGGGGATGGGTGCTCTCCCAGCTCATCACATCATTGGAACGTTGCAGTATTACCCCATGAACTCTGTCCCTGTGGGCTTCCTTGCCACCTGAGTCTAGCTCCTGGACCTCCCCCCAGTTTCCACAGTAACCCCCTCGAGTCTGGGGTCCTGGGATCTGGCCTGCTTCTCTGATCCACTGTTGTGTGACTCTGCAAAATACTGGCCACCAGGGGACTCCCAAATTGGGCAGCCTGGGTCCACTGCAGGCCCCCAAAGGGAAAGGCGTGGGACCTACTCTCTGTAGAGGGCTCAGCCCACAGCACACATCCACTGGGTAGAGGCGGCCTCTCATCATATTCTCAGTTCTAACTGCTTTCCCAGTTGGAATGGGGGGCGCTCCAACTCCTGGTCTGCCTGAGTGCTTGAATATGCCACACCTGGTTTCTATGGCTCCCAGTGGTGGGTCTTCCTCACTGGAGGATCTACCCTAATCCAACAGAGTGGTTTTCCTGCAGGGGGATGGGTGCTCTCCCAGTTCGCAGTGTCTCAGAACTTCATGGGTGCCTCCCATCAGTTCTGTCCGTCTAGGTGTCCTCGCCATCTGAGTCCAGCTCCCAGACCTCCACCTGTGTCCCCAGTAACACGATCTAGTCTGGTAGTCTTGGGGTCTGCTCCAATTGTCTGACCTGCTGGTGTGAGACTCTGGGAAACACTTTCAGGCAGGAAGCTCCTACATTGGGTACCCTGGGTCCACTACAGTCCCCTAAGTGGAACAGCGTGGGACTCACTCTCTGTGAGAACCTCAGCCTGCAGCATGGGCCTGCTGGGGAGAAGCAGCCATTCACCAAATTGTCAGCTCACACTACACTCCCAGTTGTATTGGTTGGGAGAGAAGTGGGGGATGGAGCATCTGAATGGAAGAAAGCCAGCTCTCCAGCCTCTTGTGACACTCTCCTTGGAGGGGAGCTCCACATGGAATGGCCAAACTCTGGGATCACATAAGTTCTCCTCACTACTCTGTGTTGCCACCATGCCTGGGCTCATAGGGGTGGAAAAGCCTCCAAGAAACTTATAAGCCCACTGGTCACCAAAGGCTCATGGAAGTGAAAGAGGGATCCACCCTCCCCCATACCCTTTCACTGGCCTCTGAGTCTCTCTGGGTTTGATCCTTGATATCTTCTTTCCTTCATCTTCCTCATTCTGTGCTTCACAATTTTCCTCAGTGAGGCCCCTCAGTGAGGCAAAATCCAACCAAAACCTCTCTCTATGATCTACACCTGATCTATATCTCTTCTCTCCTCTTCTTTATCTGAAATCCAATCTTCCCTCCAGGACGGTCCAGCAAGCAATGTCTCTAGTCAGCCATCCTGCTGACACACCCCCATGTCTATTCTTGAAACACTGTCAGCTTCTCAGGACACTCTATTTTCTACAAAGATAAACACTTATCTGCTAGATAAAGGCTCCCCTTTCTCTAGAATCTATGCAGACCACCACCCTTCTTTGAAAACATCCTTTTTTAAAACAGTCTGGTAAAAAAAAATAATTTCAAAATTACATCACAGTTTTGAGAATGTTTTTTGATTGAGCTTGAGTATTTCCCAAGTCTCCACAGAGACACACTTACATATAATCTGTCAGTATTTCTTCAGATGACTATGTGATTTTTTAATTCTATTTTTTTTTCAGGTTTTATCTCGGGGGCAGCTTTTTCTTGCCTTTAACATAAAATTCTTCTCCTTTACGGAAGCCCCTTTTATACTGACTACAATATATATTAATCATTCATGTGTGTGTGTGTGTGTGTGTGTGTGTGTCTTGTGTATAGAGTAAATGGCATAAATTTATAAAAACTAAGTACTGCTCTGAATGCCATAGTTATGAAGAACCGATTGAAGCTGATGGTGTAAATTACTTTATGACATTCACTTACTGACTAAACTGCTTTCAGATTAAGCAACCAACTACAATTTTTTTATTGCTAAGAATAGGAGATCATTTATAATCTTTTATAAAGTCAGGCATCTGAATTCATGAAGATGAATTAACTAATATTGGTTACATTATTTCATTGCATATAATCTCCCACTGAATTGATAATGTACTTTCAACCAAAGCTTTTTTGTGGTTATCAATTTATATAACAAATTAGTTGCAACACATCCTTTCCTTTTTAACAAATACCCAAGTTATTTTGCAGTGCCAATATTGCTTTCATTCACATACATACTATGTTGTCATGTCCTGACATTATTTTAACACTATTTAAAAATATTTAAAGTTGGCACAATGTTGGCATAGCATAGAGTTACAATACTTGTATTTTACTTTAGCAATTATAAAAGTAATTATAACTTGCTAAGAAGAGCTCAATGCTAATTAAACTGTATAAAAGCTGCTAAGATAAATTAGTTCTTCATAGAATAGGCATGTTCAGTCCACAGGAGATTTTAATAGAAGAAACAAAACTGGACTGATAATTATTTCATTTTATATTGTAAGAAAAGGAATAAAATTCTGCATGTAATTCAAATGGATATAACAATCTTCTGAATTTTCTAATTTTAGACTTTTCAACCTAAAATTGGAGGAGAGCAGATGGTACTAAATAAGCCTGACAAAAATGTTCTAAACCTGATCAGCTTCAAGCTATGTCTGGATATTGCCAGGCATCTGGTTGGAATCTAAAAAACTCAAACATCCAGATATTTGGCTAACCAACATCAGATTTCTAGCTGTTTAGGAATATCTAGATTTTTTAAATGATTTTTTCCAGTTTTCATTTCAATTTTTGGTGCTACATAGACTATTAGTCTTTTATGAATACAGAAGAATTAATATACTTGGAGATAAATTTTCATACAAACTCTAGGCATTTATTTCTACACTAAGTGGAAAAAAAACTGCTGGAGACTAAGCATGAATACCTGGAAAATTACATAAGGTGTAACCGATCACAAATTGAAAAATTAAACAAGCAAACAAACCCCTAGCCATATCATAACCAAAGCATGAGCATCTTGGCAAATACCTGTTATAGAAACAACCCAAATTGAGTTTTACTGCTCCACAACATAGAAACTCATTTATATTAATGATGAAATCAGTATTATATGATGGCTAAGAGGAGAGATTTTCAAATCAGAGAGATCTGGGTTTGAATAATAGCTCTACCATCTTTATTAGCCTGAATTTCTTCATCAGTAAATAGGGATAAAAATAAGTCTTGCCTCATAGGGCGATGTAAATATTTAATGAGATAATGCATTTAAATCTCTTTGGTCTGGTGTTTGGCCTATGGTAAGCACTTGATATATGGCAGGTTTAAAAGGTGATATGAGCTACTTTTTGTAAAATCTTAACATAATAAAAAGCTAGTATGAGTATTTTTACACATGGATTATTCTATACTGTTATTTCTAATAAACTTATTGATCTACAAATGAGTTATAC
>NW_012154840.1:1038528-1041876 GCF_000956105.1 Propithecus coquereli
ATCTCTTTGGTCTGGTGTTTGGCCTATGGTAAGCACTTGACATATGGCAGGTTTAAAAGGTGATATGAGCTACTTTTTGTAAAATTTTAACATAATAAAAAGCTAGTATGAGTATTTTTACACATGGATTATTCTATACTGTTATTTCTAATAAACTTATTGATCTACAAATGAGTTATACACTGTGTATAAATATGCTTTTGATAAATTAGAGACATTGTCATTTTTATTTCAAATGAGAACTTTTGCACCATTCTCAATAAAATATAAATATAACTACTAAGATAGTGAGATTTTACTATATCCTAAAAATATTTTACAAATAAGATATCATTTCCCACTTAAAAGAACATTTATCTGAAAAAAATGTTTTTGAAGGTAGCCTCCGACTCTTGGATAATTACAAAATTTTATATCTCAGATTACGACATCTTGGCATTTCAATGTCACTAATTAAATGCTTACTATATAGGAGAGAGAATAAAAGGAAAATTACAGTAATAGAATAAGCTCTTGTTTACTCAAATCAAGTAACTAGCAGGCTCAATTAAACAAAAAGTGCCCTCACTCCATTCAAGGTACTAGTTACATTTTAAAGAAAGAGAGAGATAACCAGTAAACGATGTCATACCAGAGCCATACTTATTCAAAAAAATCCATTTTCTAAGAAATGTCATTTGGGCCAATAGAGTGACACATTCCAAATTTCTGTACTTTGGATGTAATGAGGTCTGGTGTTCATGTATTAATTTTAAAGCACAAGAAATACTCATTAACTCACCACGAGTTTTTCCTTAAGTCCCAATTTTCATCTTTTAGTTGTAAGAGGTAGGTCTAATAAAACATGCTGCTACTCCACCTTGGCTGCAACTGGAAGTCTCAACATTTAATTTTAATAATCTATATGGGTTATATGGGAATACAAAAATAAAATCTATTCAACCAATTAATTAGAATATGCTTATTTCCAACCATTCTGTATATACTAGAGTTTACTATGTTGAATTAGTGATAGTAAAACATTTTCAAATTGCTAGTCCTCCTCTTTTAAAATGATAGAATTTAAAAAAAACTACTACGAGGTGGGGCATTGTGGCTCATGTACGTAATCCCAGCACTTTGGAAGGTGGAGACTGGAGGATCACTTGCGGCCAGGAGTTTAAGACCAGCCTGGGCAACATAGCAAGAAAAATAAGAAAAATCAGCCAGATGTAGTAGTGTGCACCTGTAGTCGCAGCTACTACAGAGGCTGAGGCAGGAGGATCACTTGAGCCCAGGAATTCAAGGTTACACTGAGCTATAATTGCACCACAGCCAGGGCAACAGAGTAAGATTGTGTCTCAAAAAACAAACAAACTATGGTAGGCAGCCTGTAAGAAGGCCCTAAATGATTCTTAACTCCTAGTATTCACATCTTTGTGTGTATTCTCCTCCCTTTGAGTGTGGGCTGGACTTACTGACTTGCTTATAATAAACAGGATACAACAAAAGTAATGGAATGTCACTTAACGAAATTAGGTTACAAAGATACTGTGGCTTCCATCTTGTGCACCCTCTTTTCTATCTTGCTCACCTACTCTGAAGAAAGCCAACTATCATATCGTGAGCAGGCCTATGCTGAGGCCCACATGGCAATAAGCTGATATCTCTAGCCAACAGCCAGTGATAATCTGAGGAGTTCCAAGAACCATGTGAGAGAGACTGGAAGCAAATCCTCCCCCAGTTAAGCCTTAAGATGATAACAGCCCCAGCCAACATTTTTAATGCCACCTTGTGAAAATCCCCAAGCCAGAGGCATCCAGCTAAGCTATGCCCAGACCCACAGAAACTTTAAGACAAATGTTTGTTGTTTAAGCCTCTAAGTTTATAGAGGGTAATTTGTTACACAGCAATAGATAACTAATACAGCTATTGAAATCAGTAATAAACCAATTGCAGAGATCCCATGGGATCCAAATTTTATTTCATTTTTCCACTCACTTCCGTATCTTACCTATTTGTTTTTATGAGATACAATATAAACATTTTAATTGTACTTATATTTTAGGTTTCCAGCATTGATTTCTGATATGGTGGATGCACATTTTAGAAAATCCTTGAATAGTATATTTTTCACAGATAACTGAGTCATACATATTCTTTTTTTGGTCACTATGAAATTTATAAAACATAGGGGAAAATCTCCTCAGGTCTTCAAGGGTGCTGGGGTAGAATGAAGAAAAAGGTGTTTACACAAGATGGCCTTTAAGTTCCCTTCCATTGTTGAAATTCTAGACGTCTATGAAAAGTGGAATATTTTATCATGTTTTTCTGTTCCTTTTCCTCTTCTCTTTCTCTTGGTCTCTGCTGATGAGCAATGTATATGCTCAATATGAATGAAAATGGAGTTATACTACTCCTTTTTTGAGGTGAAAATCTAGAAGCATCTGTGCTCAGGTAGTCTCCCAAGTGCCGAGTTGTCACCTTTCAGTGCCTAATGTGGCACCGGCTAGAGAAACCTGGAAAAGTACCAACTCCTGCTGAGAGGTTGTGTACTTCTGTTGGGAAAAAGCCAAGTTGGAGCAGAGAATCTCATGGAGTATATTATACAAAAAGAACTTGCCTGCCTTTGGCAGTTATGGTAGGTACATTGTTACAAGCTTTGCATTTATGAGCGGATGATCAGGGTAAATATTTTCCTGTAATAAAGATACCTTGCATTTGTTTAGTGTTTTATGCTTTGTGGTTGGTCAGGCAAAAAAAGTAAAATAAAAAGATCAGATCAATTGCCCATGGATACACAGCTATGGTCTAATTAGTAGACATGAGCCAAGCCTAGAACTTGTCTCTAGATTCCTGGTCCAGTGACCTTCAATTATTGTGAGGCTCTTTATGTTTTAAAAATATTATTATTTCCCTAGAAGGGATAATAAGTCCATGAAACAAATTGATAATATGAAAACAATCTTGAATTTAACAGCTCGATTGGTTTGCCATAGTCCTTATTTAAAAGAAAATTCAATTCCACTCTATACAAGATGGTAGTCAACTTAAATAGTCATAACTTAAGGACAAAACACCAATTGTTTTGCCAAACTTAATAAAATGATGTACAAGAGTCAGAAAGAAAAAAACTAGGGCACTTTTAAAAAGCAATTAGCACTATAATCGACCCAAATTTGTTTCTAATATCCTGATAATATTAGAATTCTGATATCTTGGTTATCTTCCCAAAGTGATATCATGACACCACAACTTTAAGTATACCCTGGGATTAAATGATATTGTGAAATATTAACTAAAAAAAGTCTGCAGTCTACAATACCTTAGAACATTAAAGTAATAAGGATTTGAGACTATTTTTAATGG
>NW_012154840.1:1052271-1053275 GCF_000956105.1 Propithecus coquereli
AACCTAAGCATTTGTACCCCCATAATATGCAGAAATTAAAAAAATTAAAAAAACAAGTAAAAAATCCTAAGGACCAAAAACTTCAGTATTATATACAATTTTGAAGTTCTGCCATCACTTACTTACTTAAAAAGTGAAGTCTTAATAGTGTCATATATGATGTTTTATTTATGATTTCTATTTCTTTCTGAGGACTTTTCTACAACACAGATCTTTTTAGAATATCAGAACTGAAAAGGACCTTAGAAATCATGTACACCACTCCTTCCTTTTGCAGGTGATGAACATGAGGCCCAGAGTAGAGAAATAATTTTCTCAGGTCTTAGTTACATTGATGATAGAACCATAACTAAAATCTCTGGAATCTTCTGATTCCCAGAATAGTAGTTTCCCATTCTAGCACACTATCCTTTAAACTGTACCATGCTAAGGAAACAGGGATTACTTTCACTTAGACTAAAGATCAACGAGACTACTTAAACTTCTTTAATTCCACTGAAATGTTTACCACAAAGTAACTGTACCTTCATCCTTCTAATACATTTTTAAAACACATTTATTTGTATTTAATGAAAATCAATCTCTTTTTGCCTTCAGTAACTCATGAGATTTTGGTAGGTTATATCATTAAACAACATAAAAAGTGAGATGGTGGGGCATAAAATGGATGAAGTTAATAATTGTTTCTCTGAAGTAAGAGTGAGAATTTTTTGATCCGTCAGCCTCTGCTGGTATTAATAATAAAATTTACTCTATAATTCATTCCTACTGGAGAATTATTGAGAGGAAAGAAAGGTCAGTGTGATTAATAGAATGTATACTGGTTTCGTTGTCAGAGACATGGATCTGAAACCCATTTATATCACAAATTGCATAAATTTTTACAATTAATTAAGTGTCCTAAACCTGAGGTTCTTTATATGCAAATATAATACCAACTTCTCAAGGTTATTACAGGAATTGAAGTGAGATACTGCATGCAGAACACAGCACAAGGTGTGGCT
>NW_012154840.1:1060726-1063134 GCF_000956105.1 Propithecus coquereli
CAGATGATGATGGGACCCATTGTCACAGCAAAGAGAAAGCAAGAGGAAGGGCATAAAAAAGGCAGAATGTCAATTTCATATTATATTTTATGATCATCTTCCTAATTCTAAAACCTGAATTATATATTCATACATTTATAAATTCATTCTCTTATTCTAGAAAATATACATAATAGTACTGTTACCAAAAGTTTGGTACTTGTTCCCAAGGACAAATCAGTGAGAATGAAGAACGAGGACAAGTAGTTTGAGGAAAAGAGACATTAAGGTACAAAAAGCAATGTGCTGGTTTACCCTTTTTATTATGAAATTAATATTCAGTCATATAAACAGGAATCTGAGAAGAGATGCAAAAATTGAAATGTAGAAATTTGATTTGTAAAAATCATCAGGATTAGACAAACATATCTTCTTCTCATAGAGGAGTCTTCAGTGAGGCCACAGGTAGGGCAAGTGCCTCCTGGCATTATCAGTTTGCAAGCAGCATCCCTCAGGACTTAAGTGTGGCCTCTCCCAGGCTGCAGGGAGAGTAATTTTGCATTGAAACAGGAGAACTCAGCTTCCCAGGGGCAGAGTAGCCACAGGGTGGGCTGGGGTGAGGGCAGATATCAAAGCAGGAGGTTTACAGGGATGGTAGGGCAGAGATTGCCCTCCACCGAGCAGAGAAATAGACAAGTTTACCAGTTTTTAAAAGCTATCCACTTACTGGGGGAGGAGCCAAGATGGCAGATGAGAAAAGCCACCAAATAGAGTGTCTCTGCAAAAAAGACAGATCTTAGAAGAAAGTGAAAAAAATAAACAAGCAGAAAAACATAGATTGGGTGAGGGTCGGAAGGAAGGGTGCCTGAAACTACAGGAGACTCCACAGGAAGATGTTGTGGAGGACAACTGGAAGGAGAAAGATCCCCGAGAGGCTTGGAGACCAGTGACAAGGGTAGGTGGAGCAGATAACTTTCCCCTCCTATATATATATGAAATTTTGGTGCTACAGGTACTTTCACACACTGCTGGAAAGAATATTAAAATGAGTTGGTGCCTGGTATAGTGACGTGCCCCTGTAGACCCAGCTACTATGGAGGCTAAGGCAAAAGGATTACTTGAACCCAAGAGTTCAAGGTTGTAGTGCATTATGATAGCACCTGTGAATAGCTACTACACTCAAGCCTGGGAAAAATAGTGAGACCACCACCTCTTAAAAAATTAGTGGGAGTATAAATTAGTATATTTCTGAAAAGTAATTTGGCATTATTTTGGGGAAGCCTTTAAAAATGTTCATATTCTTTCACCCAGTAATTTCATTTTTATGAATCTATTCTAAGGACCTATTCTAAAATATAGACAAAGATTAATGAACAAATATGTTTAATGGTGCTTTAGCTATGATAATAAAGAAGGGGAGAGTAACCAAATATAGAGTATTAAGTTAAAGTAATTATATGTCTAAACAATGTAATTCTATACAGCTACTAAAATGTTCAATGAATACTTTTTAATGATATGAGAAAACATTTACAATATAATGTTAAATGAAAAAAAGTGGTCATCAGACACCTGTGGAAACAAATATGTCAAAATGTCAGGTTGGAAAAAAATATGACAAGATATTAGGAGTGGTTGATTCTGAGTCATGGAACTTTTCTGTGTTCCAAATAGTTTTGAAATATTTATTTTCATATTAAAAGAGAAAAGACTCTCACTGTCAAAAAGTATTTTAAACAGTTTAGAAAATAAAACTGAAAAGGAAATGTTTCCCTTCCCCCAGCCTCACTACTTCTCAGAGATTCTTACTATAAGGCTTCCTATATATGCTTTCAAGCATTTTAATATATTTATAAAATGTTATTTTATAATAATAAAAATTAAAACAAAGGAGTAATTATGCAAATTTATGTCACTAAAATTGAGGGTAAAAAAGATCATCACCTCACCATAAATTTATATTGAAAACTATGACACTTTTATTTATATTTTAAAGGAAACTTGTAACTATAATACTATTTTCATGAAATATTTCAGTATACCTTTGAGCTATTCTAGATTGTTAGAATATTATCATTTAGAACAGATTAGCATTGGTCATCACTGTTCCAAGTTTATAATCTATTTTTTATTACCTCAGGGTACAGTATTTAATTATTTTTAGAGCAAGACCCATAAAACCAGTTATTACTGACAAAAGTGAAAATTTATTGAATTAACTTTTCCTAGACAAGAAACCTGATTTGTCCAGCTTCTGCCAAAATTAATAATTATATCTGAGACTTTTAAGCACTTAAGTATTTTGACCTCATTTTCTTCATCTGTAAAATATGAGCTGTTTGGATTAGATAATTTCTAATGTGACTTCTAGGTTTACATTTCTTTGATTTTATGAATCAAAAGATAGCAATAATTTATGTTTGTTTTTC
>NW_012154840.1:1063184-1069756 GCF_000956105.1 Propithecus coquereli
GTTAGGAGAGATGATAGGACTATAAACATAGGTCAGAGTCATTAGATTGGAGATGGTAAAGCGAAGAGACCATTAGTTATCTAGAAAGAGAAATAAACAAAAAATAGCCAAGGGATAAATATTTAGACATTGGTAATAACAGTTAAGAAGAAAGAGGGGAAATTAAAGTTCATAAAGAACACAGAAGGAACAGTTGGAGACTTGGTAAGATAAATGGAATAGTATAGTATCATAGAAGCCCTAAGTATTAATAGTAGTTTCACAAAACTTCTGCCACATGCAGCAAAAACACAGGGTGGAAAATGGTGATTGGATTTCACAATTTTTTCACTAGCAGTAGGAGTAGAAGACTGATTGAGAGGAATTAAGGAGTAAATTAAACTGAAAAGAAATAGAGACTTCTGTATCAGTCTAGGACCAATTAGGAGAGAGAGAGACCATACAGTATTTTAAATAGGGAAAGTTCAAGATAAAGAACGTTCTCTATAACAGCAGCTGGAAATAATGAGGGATTGGCTAATAAGAAGTAAGAAGACCTTTAAAAAATATAGGGATAGCAGGAATAAAGAGCAGCTATTACCACTAGGGCTGAGATAGAACACTCAAGGTAGAGTATCCCCACCCCACCCAGCCCAAGGCTAAGATCCAGATCTTGTTGGAGTGGATACTACAGTGCAAGAGAATACAGTGTGGTGTCATACTGGTAGAATTTGCTGGAAATTTGTCCTCCAGGGCTTACCAGAAAATCACCCTCTAGGATGCCTAGGAAAGCTGATCATGCTGATGTGTCTCACTTGGAGGCACTCTGCTAGAATGATGCCTGAGAGTAAAGAGGTGTCAAGGGATACTGCAGGAGGTGAGCACTAGAGAAGCCAGAGGTGAGTGCTAGATAAGCCGTCTGTGCTTCAGGAGCTAGGCACTTGGGAGGCCACATGTACTATAGAAGCCAAACATTGGAGAAGGTGCCCATGTTGCAGAATCTGGGAAATGGGGAAGCCACAGGCACTTCAGGAGTCTGCAGGTGAAATCTCCATTGAGGAAGACTGTAGAGAAACTGGTCTTTTCCTGCGAGAGCCAGAATTTGTTGGATTCATAAACAGGTTTTGAGATAAAGCAGAATTTGCCTACAAAGAATCAGAGACTCCAAAAAGCACCCTAAAAAAAGAAAATGAGAAAATGTAGGAAAATTGAGAGCAAAATGGAGTAGGGATGTGTTGGATGAGTATTAGTATCTTGAAGAAGGTAACAGAAGTAAGAGACTTGCATGTTCTTTGAATGGATATTAAAAATAGAAATTGAGGAAGTAAGGGGACGGAAGTAAAAATTATAGTCACAGAATGTTAGAGCTAGAAGGAGTACACTCATTTTATAAATAATTTTTAAAAAGACCTGAATAAGTTATATGGTATTTTTCAGGGTTAACCAGTTAATGAAGGAGTCAGAATTAGAAAAAAATTTTTCTGACCCCCACACTATTATTCTTTTTACTGCATCATGCTGGAAAGAGCTATTTTGAGAGAAGTAAAACTACTAGTGAGCTCATCAAAATTTCAAAGGATACCTATAAAATGCACTTTGATGTTGTTAGCTCAGTTGGAAGGTATGTTTAACCTAAAATTCACACCAGATAGTCTTGTAGGGAGATTTTTGTTTGTGATGCACTTTGAAAAAAGAGTAGATATTTTGGGACTAGGTGATTTAACTTTAGCTATACCATATAAAAATGTAAAACAGTAAACTGAATTAGCATTATGGACTTTGATGTATTTAAAAGTTAATTGCAGTAAAATATTTATTTTAATCAGAGAACTAGGGGAAAGAGGAATTATGGCATATATTACCTGATTAATCAGAATTTCCTAAAATTTACTGTAGAAATGTTTTTTCATACATTAGAAAGTACAGAATGCCAAAATCAACAATATTTCTTTGAAGACTAAAAATCTACTATAGGCCCATAGGATTATCACTATGTTTAGTGAGATCTCATTTTATAGACTCACAGCACGTATAGAGATTGGACTAGATTGACCCTAGGGTATTCCTTAAAATTTAAAACAAAATGCTCCTTTAACATTTTTTTGACTAAAGTAGAATGGTATATAAATAATTAGCTAAGTAATTATAATCCAGGTTATCAATTAATTGGCTACTAATGTAATATTATCAAGACAGGTTCTGTTTGTATTTATAGACAACATCAGTTAACAATTAAGGGAACACTTTTTAAATTTAACCCTAAGGGAAAAATCCTTAAATTGTGACTATTAAATTTTTGAATGTGCTACATAATCTGTCCCCAAGTAAAGAAAAAACTAGTCAAAATTAGCAAAGGAAAATCACTACTCCAGAGATGAAAAATAGGCAGTCACAGGCCTGTGGTAGGGCTTTTTGTTTGTTTTGTTTTATTTTGCTTTGCTTTGCTCATGTATTTTAAAACAACTAGAATTAAATGGAAACATTTAAAACTTGAGAAATTTATTATGAAATTCTGGATTTATGGCTTCTCAAAAACATATATCTGGCCACACTGGCTCTACATTTCCACTTTACAACAATCAGCATGCACTGAGTTGTGGCTGCTGCCTTTAGATGGACTACGAACTCTAGTTTGTCACAGTCCAGATCACATGCTTTAGAATTGGAAGCCTCCGTGTTTTATATAATCATTTCAGTTTAAACCCTTGCAACAAACCAATCTTACTTAGCAATACAAGTGCAAAAATCCTAATTCAAAGTATATTAAAATAATAATGTACCATCTACAAATATGGTTTAATCCAAGAATGGAAGGATTGTTTTATATTAGGAAATTTGTTAATATATCAAATCTATATTATTCATACAGTATTATGCTCTAGGATGATTTTAATGTGGCTTAAAACAATACATAAGATAGAGTTGATAGAGTAAATGAAGAATAAATAGAGGAAAAATAAAAACAAGAAATATAAAATGGTGCTAATACTTACCAAAAAGGTATTTGATTTTTAAAAAATGTCATTTCTGGAGGCTGTTGGTTCATTGCCATCAATCCTGACACCACCATTGCCATCA
This sequence comes from Propithecus coquereli, assembly GCF_000956105.1. Lineage (NCBI taxonomy): Eukaryota > Metazoa > Chordata > Mammalia > Primates > Indriidae > Propithecus > Propithecus coquereli. Next base: position 1,066,242 of record NW_012154840.1, read on the forward strand.
CCCAGAATTTTTCCAGCAGCAATGTCCCTGTTATATAACACAAGATGGTAAGAAGGAAACCAAAGTTATCAAGGAGATAGTTTAGGATCTTGAAGCAAGAGCACCCAGGGTTGGTGGCCCTAGAAGATTTGGTTGACCTTCCAGAGTCCACAGGGATAGCCTCTAACAGCTCCAGTGACTCCTCTAACTCCTCCAAGTCCAGTTCGTCTGACTCAGATTCAGAGTGTCTGGGTCTGAAGATGATGGGACAATGCACCGCAGGTAGAAAAGGAGGACATGCATCATGGTGAGAAATGGAGACACCACCTCCCAAGATGCCTGTCTGAGCAAAGAGCATAGTTCCTCCACATGATCAAGCATGGTTGTTGTCTGTGCAGAAGGATCTGACTGCAGCAAGGGACAGAGCCAGGGACGGGCAGCCTGTTGGATTCTACAAACAAGAGAAAGGCTGACAAAAGCCAGAGAATTAGGAGGCTCTTGAAATATGAATCCATTCCCTTACCATTTGCTCCAGTAGCTTTTTTCTCTGCTACAGATGGAAAATTAACATGGCTCATTTTATGCATAAATACAAAAGTATGTATATGGTGACAAGATAACCTTTCATATTATTTAATAAAAATTAAATCTATTTAAAAACAAATAAATTTTAATTTTTTTTAATTCTTAGAAAGCTAGGAACAAGTATGCTTTTTTCTTCTGACAAAGATCAATCTTAAATCAATAGTCAATATTAAACTGAATACTAAACTATCCCCACTAAAACAATGAATTTTTAAAAGTTATAATAATTGTAAATGTTATAACCATTCTTCTTAAGCATAGTTTGTAAAGTTCTGATGAATGTGATAAGACATGAATTAGAAATAAATATAAATATTGGAGAGATTAAATTACTGTTAATTGATGATTTAACTGTCTACCTACAAAACCTATTAATTGCAAAATTACTAGAATGTTAATAATAATGGATAACACATTTTCAGTGCTTATCATGTGCCAGGTACTGTCCTAAGAATGTTACACCTCATCTCATTTAGTCCTCAAAATAATCCTATAGGTAGATACCATTATTATCCCCAATGAACAGAGGAAGGAATTGAGGATCAGAGATTAAACAACTTGCTTCTAGATCACATAAGTATCTGAGCCAGATTCAGTTTGATTCAAGATAGTTTGACTCTACTGCAAATTCTCTTATATGGCCACAGAATTAATAAATAAGTTAGAATTAAGGGAATATTTAGATAGTGCAAACTAGGTAGTCTTCAGATATGTCTGTAGCTTCAACACTGTCTGGTAGAAACAGCCTGGACAATCCCCCCCTTCAGCCTCAGAACACTCCAACCTCCTCCCCAGCTTCAGCCTTTGGGATCTCTTCTCTGCCATCTCTTGCTTCTGGAGCAGCTAACACCATTTCTTGTGGTTATCTCTGTGTCACTGACCAACACTGACTTCCTAGATCCTCCAAAATTATTGTATCAAAGTGCTGAGGTCAAAGCTGCAGTCATCTCTCTAGTCAACCTGCATAGGGCTTACTACACTTATCTCCCTTTGGGCTTCTATTTTGACTGCAAAGATGTGGCACAGAAGGGCATGGGCCACTTCTTCTACAAGTTGGTGGAGAAGCATGAGAGCTCTGAGCATCTCTTGAAGATGCAAAACCAGCACTGTGGCCAAATCCTCTTCCAGGACATACAGAAGCCATCCCAAGATGAGTGGGGTTGCTAAGGAGACTTCCATGGCCCTGAAAAAGAACCTGAACCAGCCCCTGCTGGATCTAGGTTCTTGAGCAGCACTGATTCCCATCTCTGTGAGTTTCTTAAAAAACAAACAAACAAAAAAAAACGCTTCCTAGTAGTAGGTGAAACTCATCAAGAAGATGGACGACCACCTAATCAACCTATGCAGCTATGCAGGTTGGCAGGCCCCAGTCCTGGTGGTTGAGAACCTCTCAGTGACAAATAGAATCTTCCCAAACCCAGTGACCCCCCTCCCAGCAGCCCTCCTGAACTGGGGCTTCTGCCAGAGCCCCTTCCTCCAGCACAAGACAGCTTTTAAGCCACCCTAGAGCTTTTGCTCAGTCCATTCACCAAATGGAAACAATAAAGCTTATTTTTTTACCAAAAATAAATACAGGCAGACAGATAAGTAACTGGATGAAAGATATATATTTTAAATAATTTTCCTAATGCCCAGCAATAAACGATTAATATAAAGTGGCAGAAGAGGAAGATCTCTTTCACAATAAGAAAATTAAATACTTCATCAAGGGAGCCTTGATATTTACCAGCTTTGTGGCCTTGGTCAAGCCATTTAATCTCTTGGAGTCTCCATTTCCTTTTCTCTAAAATGGGGATGATAAATATCTACTATTCAGGGTTATTATGAGAACTACAAACAATACGTGCAAGGGTCTAGCCAAATACTTACCATATAACAGATACAAAACAAAATCTGTCTATCTGGATTCCAGAGGAATTAAGATTATGGAGCAAATAGTAATTTTAAGAAGGAATATGTAGAATCTTATAAAGAAACTTTACTGAGAGATATGAATGTGTAATTGAGTGAATCAAGAAACATGATATACCTAGCACAACAATGCCAGTCAATACCCCAATGTAAAATTTGGGAGTGAAGAAGGAAAATGTGAAAAAAAAAATTGAAATTTCTTTAAAAAATAAGGAAATAGTAACTGAACAATGGAAAACAGAAAAAATAATGTGTGTGTAAGCTATTCTTGTCAGATATTAAAATTTAATGTAAACAACACCAATTGATTTAACATGATATTGGCACAGATCAATGGAACAAAACAGTGAAGAAATAGACCTTAGCATAACACTTTATTAGATGGCAAAGGCAGTATAATGCGACAATTGTGGAAGTCAAGGTATTTAATAAATAATGCTGGAACAATTGATTATCTATTTTGTAAACAGTCCTCTCACACCATGTAAAATAAATTATTGCTGGAAAAAGTTAAATTTTTAAATGCAAAAATATCAAATTATAAAAAAAACAAAATAGTAGGAAAGATAAGTTGATTATGCAATAAATATCAGGATAAGGGATTACTTTCTAAGTGTAGGAGCAATAGGCAATAAATCATAAAAGAAAAAATTGAATAAAATTGAATTTTAAACTGTCCACCATTAAAAACAGCATGAATCAAATTAAAAAAACAAGAACAAAATTGTGAAAAAATCCTTGCAATAAATATGACAGAAAGGTGATCATAGTCTTAATATATAAATAGTTCATACAAATTGCTAAGAAAAATATGAAAACTCCAGTGGATAAATGGACAAAGAACACGGGCAATTCAGACATTTCACAGAAGATGAAACATAAATATTCATAGCTAAATAAACAATTAACAGATGTCTAATTTTACCAAACCAAAGAATTTCAACTAAAAATAAACTAACAATTTCAACTAACTGATTAGCGTGCTCTCTCTCTCTGTCTCTTTCTCTCTCTCTCTCTCTTTCTCTCTCTCTCCATATATA
>NW_012154840.1:1069806-1071749 GCF_000956105.1 Propithecus coquereli
TTCTTCTTTGTAGGTCTGGTAAAATTCCGATGTGAAACCATCTGGTCCAGGACTTTTCTTTTTAGGAAGGTTTTTTATTGCTGTTTCAATTTCAGTACTTTATATTGGTCTGTTTAGGAATTCTGTTTCTTCCTCGTTGATCCTAGGGATGCTGTGTGTTTCTAAAAATTTGTCCATTTTCTCCACATTTTCCAGTGTAAGTGTATAATGGCTTGTATAGAGGCACAGATAAACAAAAGGTTAAAGGTTCGAAAGAGAAACTTTTAAGGAATAGGAAGTGTTGAGAAGGTTTTTTTTCCTCATTTGTACATAGTGTGTTTGAGGTTGGCAGAACATCAAAGAAGAGATGTATAAGTAGAAAATTTGAAGATCTGGCTCCTTCTTAACCTTAATCACTGTCCCCTTAAACTCTATGGTCTGGCTAGTTTTTCTAGAACTCTATCGTCTGAACTAGTTCAAGTTTTCCCCAAAACATCATGTTCTCTATGAAACCTAGCCTTTCTCACATATTTTTCTCTTTGCCTGGAACTATTTTTTCAACCTACTTCTCCCATTCAATCCCCATTCACCTGTTTAGGTCCCACTCATCCTGCAAATCTCTGTTTACATATCACAATCTCTGGGAAATCCTCCCTGATCTCCTCCCAGATTAGGTTAGATATCCTTTTTTAATGTTCCCATAATACCCTCTACTTCAACTCTATCACTTGTCACAAGTTTTAGTAATATTATCCTTACTTATCAGTGTTCACCACTAGTCAATAAGCTTTCCATGTGCAGGAAATATGCATTGCTCACCTTTGTATTTCAAATATCCACCATATTGTCTGGCACATAGTGGGTGCTCAGTAAACATGTGTTGAATATAAGAAAGAATAATATAGAACTAAGAGGTTAGGAGAGATGATAGGACTATAAACATAGGTCAGAGTCATTAGATTGGAGATGGTAAAGCGAAGAGACCATTAGTTATCTAGAAAGAGAAATAAACAAAAAATAGCCAAGGGATAAATATTTAGACATTGGTAATAACAGTTAAGAAGAAAGAGGGGAAATTAAAGTTCATAAAGAACACAGAAGGAACAGTTGGAGACTTGGTAAGATAAATGGAATAGTATAGTATCATAGAAGCCCTAAGTATTAATAGTAGTTTCACAAAACTTCTGCCACATGCAGCAAAAACACAGGGTGGAAAATGGTGATTGGATTTCACAATTTTTTCACTAGCAGTAGGAGTAGAAGACTGATTGAGAGGAATTAAGGAGTAAATTAAACTGAAAAGAAATAGAGACTTCTGTATCAGTCTAGGACCAATTAGGAGAGAGAGAGACCATACAGTATTTTAAATAGGGAAAGTTCAAGATAAAGAACGTTCTCTATAACAGCAGCTGGAAATAATGAGGGATTGGCTAATAAGAAGTAAGAAGACCTTTAAAAAATATAGGGATAGCAGGAATAAAGAGCAGCTATTACCACTAGGGCTGAGATAGAACACTCAAGGTAGAGTATCCCCACCCCACCCAGCCCAAGGCTAAGATCCAGATCTTGTTGGAGTGGATACTACAGTGCAAGAGAATACAGTGTGGTGTCATACTGGTAGAATTTGCTGGAAATTTGTCCTCCAGGGCTTACCAGAAAATCACCCTCTAGGATGCCTAGGAAAGCTGATCATGCTGATGTGTCTCACTTGGAGGCACTCTGCTAGAATGATGCCTGAGAGTAAAGAGGTGTCAAGGGATACTGCAGGAGGTGAGCACTAGAGAAGCCAGAGGTGAGTGCTAGATAAGCCGTCTGTGCTTCAGGAGCTAGGCACTTGGGAGGCCACATGTACTATAGAAGCAAAACATTGGAGAAGGTGCCCATGTTGCAGAATCTGGGAAATGGGGAAGCCACAGGCACTTCAGGAGTCTGCAGGTGAAATCTCCATTGAGGAAGACTGTAGA
>NW_012154840.1:1082339-1086415 GCF_000956105.1 Propithecus coquereli
TTATTTTAATTATTTGTTGCTTATCTACTCTGTGTGCTTCCTCTAGCCTTATTCCTTTCTTTATTCAATTGGGACCCAAAGCAACAATAATGAAGAGGGGTCTAAGTGAGAAATTAATGTAGAGTGCAGAGGAAATATTTGTCAATGCGAACATGTTTATACTTGACTTGGCTGACTGACTGTGACTCAAAGTCATAAAATCCAATGTAAATAATTTCTATATTACATTCCATTTTTGCTTTTCTGAATATTGGATCTTCCTTAGCACTTTTGATTTCTGAGAGATATCTATCAATGACAACAGAGGGGAATTGATTTTGTCATTTTGTTGATTTTTAAAAGGATTTTAAAGGCTGGGTCTGGTTTAGTCTACAGTAATTAACTCGTAAACGGAGGTCTTCTCTTTAAGATGGATTCACAAATTGCCCACTTGGTCACACTAAATTTACTATTACTTCCCAAGTTTAAACTTGTATTTTCATAATCACTATTATTCAAGTCTAAAATATGAATAAACTATTTTCAAATTTAATGGCAATTATTTTTTTGCAAGCATGAAAATGAGGTTTATTGAGGAGAGAAAGATAGGATTATAGAGCAAGAACCAGATATAGGCTTACAGAGCATGATACATATGCCACAGATTATGATGGGACCCATTGTCACAGCAAAGAGAAAGCAAGAGGAAGGGCATAAAAAAGGCAGAATGTCAATTTCATATTATATTTTATGATCATCTTCCTAATTCTAAAACCTGAATTATATATTCATACATTTATAAATTCATTCTCTTATTCTAGAAAATATACATAATAGTACTGTTACCAAAAGTTTGGTACTTGTTCCCAAGGACAAATCAGTGAGAATGAAGAACGAGGACAAGTAGTTTGAGGAAAAGAGACATTAAGGTACAAAAAGCAATGTGCTGGTTTACCCTTTTTATTATGAAATTAATATTCAGTCATATAAACAGGAATCTGAGAAGAGATGCAAAAATTGAAATGTAGAAATTTGATTTGTAAAAATCATCAGGATTAGACAAACATATCTTCTTCTCATAGAGGAGTCTTCAGTGAGGCCACAGGTAGGGCAAGTGCCTCCTGGCATTATCAGTTTGCAAGCAGCATCCCTCAGGACTTAAGTGTGGCCTCTCCCAGGCTGCAGGGAGAGTAATTTTGCATTGAAACAGGAGAACTCAGCTTCCCAGGGGCAGAGTAGCCACAGGGTGGGCTGGGGTGAGGGCAGATATCAAAGCAGGAGGTTTACAGGGATGGTAGGGCAGAGATTGCCCTCCACCGAGCAGAGAAATAGACAAGTTTACCAGTTTTTAAAAGCTATCCACTTACTGGGGGAGGAGCCAAGATGGCAGATGAGAAAAGCCACCAAACAGAGTGTCTCTGCAAAAAAGACAGATCTTAGAAGAAAGTGAAAAAAATAAACAAGCAGAAAAACATAGATTGGGTGAGGGTCGGAAGGAAGGGTGCCTGAAACTACAGGAGACTCCACAGGAAGATGTTGTGGAGGACAACTGGAAGGAGAAAGATCCCCGAGAGGCTTGGAGACCAGTGACAAGGGTAGGTGGAGCAGATAACTTTCCCCTCCCTTGCATCTCGGACTGTTGGTGGGCTCCTGAGCAGTTGGAGAGACCTGCCAACACCAGCCCAGAGACAGCTGCTGCCAGTGAGCAGTGGCCTCCTGTGGACAGGGCACTAGGCTCCCAGCTCTCTTGGGGCACCTCCCCGCGTGCAGACCCAAGCCTATTGGCAGACGCCATAGTGCTCCATTCTCTCCTTCCCCTTCCCTACCAGTGGGTGCCCAGAGAGACAATTTGGCCATCACACGGAGGCATCTCCAAGAAACGGGACCTTTCCTTTTGGGGCCCTACAGCAGACTGAGGGGTACTCAGACTGTGAGCTCCCTACCCGCCAGCCCTCCCAGGTGCTGGTTGCCTGGTGGCTCCAGGAGGGTGAGGCAAATCCCGAGCTGAAGTGAAATCGATCCAGGTTGGGCACCCTGTACATGATTCGAGACCAGTAGCCCTCCCCCTGGCAGGGTCAGGGATTTATCTCCAGGGCCCAGGGGACAGGTCTGCAGACCAGACCCTGTATACCCATGTCACGGTCACACTGTCCTGAGGTCACAGAAGGGATATCTGTGAAAGAGCCTATGGAAGAGTGTGTGCCTTCAGGGGTGGATCACCTTGCCTGAGCTGCAACTCTCCTCCCAAAAGAAGGCTGCACACCCAGCTTAGGCTGCTATCTTGAGCAGGGAACCTGCTGGCCCACGTCACAGCCAGGGGAGATCCATCGGCCTGAGGTCCCACCTGTTGGCAGAGGCCTGGGAGAGGCCATGGAATGGGGGAGGGTGGAGGGGAGCAACACCTGCTCCAGAGTGTGGGTCTCGGATATCCCCACCCCCCAAGCCCAGACTTTTCAGCTGAGTGGAGCTATTTCAGCCCCTCCTGGAAGCTTTGCACAGAAGCGAAGAACACATCTTTGACCCCTGCTAACAGCATTTGTGGAGCCTGAAGGCAGGCTTACATAACCCAGCCCCGCCAAGATTCACTCCCCGGCGTGCGCCCACTGAGGCGGAGAATAAGGACACACCTGGAAGTCCCAGGGCCCCACCCACCTCCCGAGGCACAAGAGGGCCTCTCCAGAGGAAGAAGAGCTGGTTACAGGACCCGAAAACAGCACTGCAGCTCGCTCGTCTCAGCAAGTGCCACCTACTGAAAAGGAGGTCATTCTGCACACCCTTTTACTGCATCTACAGATTCATCATAAAGAGTGTGGTCCAATCTCACCCACAAAAACCACGTATTGGCTCAGAAACTAAACAGGGCTTGTCATTATCCAAACGAAAATCTAAAGGCAAGAAGGAACAACTGATCCAGATGGGAAGGAACCAGCGAAAGAACTCTGGAAGTACGAAGAATCAAACGGAAAGCACACCCCCAAAGAGGAACAACAGCTCCCTAGAAATTGACATTAACCAAACTCAGAACACTAAAATGACAGAAGAAGAATTTTAAACATGGATTGTAAGAAAACTCAATGATATGCAAGAAAAACTGGATAACCAGCACAAAGAAACCACAAAAAAAAATGTAGGACTTGGAAGAAAAATTCACTAAAGAAATAGAAATATTAAAGAAAAATCAAACCGATCTCCTGGAAATGAAGGACTAATTTGGGGAACTACAAAACACAGTTGAAAGCCTCAAGAACAGGGTAGATCAAACAGAAGAAAGAATCTCAGAGATTGAAGACAACTCCTTCCAATTAAATAAGTCAGTCACACAGATTGAGCAGAAAATTAAGAGAAAAGAAATAAGCCTACAAAAAACGTGGGATTATGTGAAAAACCCGAACCTTAGGGTGACAGAGATTCCGGAAGGTGGAGAAGAAAACATTCAAGGGCTGGATAAGCTATATGAAGAATTAATAGAGGAGAATTTCCCAGGCGTTGCTAAAAATCTAGATATAAGGGTACAAGAAGCTCAAAGGACCCCAGGGACATTCAATGCAAATAGGAAGACACCACATCATTCAGTCAACAGATTGACCAAAATAGCCACTAAAGAGGCCCTTCTACAGGCTGTAAGGTGAAAGAAACAAGTAACATACAAAGGAAAGTCCATCAGAATAACTCCGGACTTCTCAACTGAAACCCTGCAAGAAAGAAGAGACTGGGGGCCCATTCTCACTCTTCTGAAACAGAATAATGCGCAGTCTAGAATCTTGTACCCTGCAAAAGTAAGTTTCATATATGAAGGAGAAATAAAGACATTCTCAGATAAGCAAAGACTGAGGGAATTCACCAAGACAAGATCAGCTCTCCCAGAAGTACTCAAAACAGAATTACACAAGGATCAGCACAATAAACACTCATGAATGTAAAACCACTCAAAAGTAAAAGATCAAAGGCTAGATTCCACAATGGCTCAAGAGAGAAAACAAAGCAACAAAATGCATCCCAACAGAATGAACAGTAATTTACCCCACTTATCAGTGCTCTCAATAAATGTGAATGGTTTGAACTCCCCTCTCATTGGACATAGGCTGGCCGAATGCATA
>NW_012154840.1:1088805-1107062 GCF_000956105.1 Propithecus coquereli
TGTCTATACTACCCAAAGTGATCTACAGATTCAATGCAATCCCTATTAAAATACCAACATCATTCTTCACAGATGTAGAAAAATTAATTTTACGCTTCATATGGAACCAGAGAAGACCCCTCATAGCAAAAACAATTTTAGGCAATAAAACAAAATGGGAGGTGTTAATTTATCAGACTTCAAACTTTATTATAAGGCTGTAGTAATCAAAACAGCTTGGTAGTGGCACAAAAATAGAGCCATTGACCAGTGGAACAGCACCTCTTTATTCTCCTGGAAAGAGCCAGAACACATTCTACTAAGCGAAGTATCCCAAGAATGGAAAAACAAGCACCACATGTACTCACCATCAAATTGGTATTAACTGATCAACAGTTAAGTGCACATATAAGAATCACATATACTGGATGTTGGGCGGGGTGGGGGGAAGGGGGCAGGAAGGGACGGGCATATACATACACAAAGAGTGGGATGCGCACCAACCTAGGGATGGACACGCTTGAAGCTCGGACTTGGGGCAGGGGGGCAAGGGAAACATAGGTAACCTAAACATCTGTAGCCCCATAATATGCTGAAATAATTTTTTAAAAAGCTATCCACTTAAAACACTTCCATCTAGTTCCCAGGAAAGCATAAAGAGGGCTTATAAATTGCTCCTACTTGATACATGACATTGTTTGATGTTCTCCAGAGTTATAAGGAATGTACTCAATATCGTCCCATGCCCTGAGGGGATGTATAACAAAAAGGGGAGATGAGGCAAAGATAAATGTGATCCACTCTTAAATAATGGACTACTTTTAAAGGGTAAATCAACAAGTGAGAAATATTCAGAGGAAGGCAGCATCTTCAGATGGCTGCCTTTGCCATTCCTTATTTTGGTTTGCATTTATTCTTCCTTTTTGCCTTTTAAAATATTTTGTTTTCCTCTTTGAAATTGTGAAGATATACAGAGCTTCCAGTGAACTGAGGGCTTAGGTTATTTACAGTTTTGTGTGTCCCTTTCTTACCTCAGGGCTCTTCACTCTACTTGACTGTCATCCTTAAGAAACAGCAGCAGGTAATTATTAAACATTTTCAGGACCTAATGCATTTTAGTAATATCTGAGATACCAGATACTCAGAGAAGTATATAGAATTTAGTCAGAAAATCCAATCTCTTCATCAGCAAGCTGCCATTCCAGGATATAGTGCTCCTGTAAAAATATGATGTCCAAAAATAAGCTCTAAATTGTTTATATGCCATTACCTTCTGAAGTAGCAATGGAAGGCAAATAAGAAAGCATGAAGAAAAGTATAGGCCCATGTAAAAAATAGAATACTGTGCATCCTTCCAACCTCACTATCTTCTAGTGGATGGGTGAAGACAAGTGGTATGCATAACATTATTTTTATCTATTTATTTAAAACTTTCATGTTTAGAGAAGGTAAAGATGACAGCATACTTCACTGAGTGTTCCAATTTGACACTGATTGGTTTTTATCATTGTAAAGTGATGAAGTTAGACACAGACTCTTACTATATCAGTCTTCTGTTGTACAAAAAGAATTAAATAAAATGTAAATCTGGCAAAATCAAATGGGGAAAAATCTGAGTGAAATTAATTCCAATTATATCACTGAGGGATGATCACTTGAAGGATTAGGTTTAAGAAACTCACTATGGCTTACTTATGCCGGAGAAGGCAGGGAGAGGACAGGTCCACTTCCTATTTAGATTTGCCCTAGTTGTCTGAGGGATTCTGATGGAACTGGAGTCTCTGTCTCACTCATTGAATAAATAGAGGAATATAAATATGAATAAGATAAGTCCCCTAATCTCAAAAACATAAAAGCTTGAAATAGCCTAAGCAAAGAGAATGAGTTTGTGAGTAAACCACAAAGCATACAGATTTCTCACAGACTTTTGCCATGATTTCAGCCTCCAAAAACACCCTGGAGGCTTTTGGTGGAAGCAGAGCCATTTCGGGAATATAACCTAGCCGTGGATAACCTCCCTACACTGGTGCTGCTTTGTGCCCATCTGGCATTTGAGTGCCCTCAATCTTTTAATTTGTTAGGGTGGTGGTAATGCTAATGCCTATAAAGAAGTTGATTGGTTTTAAGGGATTCTGCTTCATTTAACATTAGGTTTTATAAACAGAACTGTAGGTAGTAAGTGCCACAGGGTAACAAAATGCAATGAATCTAGAGAAAGAAGAGTTATACTACAGAAAGTAGTTAAAATATTATTTTTAAAAATAATTTCAACTTGGCACACTCGCTTATAAATCATTATAGCAATAAAAGACTGAAGTAGAATCTTTACTCAGTATGGCCAATTAACAAACATGCCCCCGAATGCAACCATTTTCCTTTGGGAAGAGAAGAGTTTTAAGGATTATATTGTCTTTGCATTATGTATTCTATGATTATGAATGTCTGCTCAAATACGTTTATACTATTGGAACAAACTAGAAAATAACTACCAGAAAATGGAAATAACAGGGTAATATTAATACCTCTTAATTATTAAGCTTAATTTTACCATTACATTAAAGAGGGTGTGATTAATTTCCCAAGTTATTGTGTTAAAACTAGTAAACTATCATTCCCTTCCAAAGATGTTGCCATATACTGTTTCCCTTATTAACCACTTCCCTCCACATACTGCAGAAAATATATTCCTTATATAAATATTTAAGGCTGGGCATGGTGGCTCATGCCTGTAATCCTAACACTTTGGGAGGCTGAGGACGGAGGATTGCTTGAGGCCAGAAGTTTGAGACTAGCCTGAGCAAGGGCAGGACCCCATCTCTACAAAAAATAGAAAAATTATCCAGGCATTGTGGCACATTCCTGTAGTCCCAGCTACTTGAGAGGCTGTGGTAGGAGGATGGCTCAAGTCCAGGAGTTTGAGGTTGCAGTGAGCTATACTGACACCACTGCACTCTAGCCTAGGTGACAGAGTGAGACCCTGTCTGAAAAAACAAACAAACAAACAAACAAATAAATAAATAAATAAATAAATTTTTAGCTATTTTTTTAACTTTTATTGAGATATAATTCAATACCATATACTTTACTTATTTGATATATACAATTCAATGACTTTTAGTGCATTCACAGAGTTACGCAACCATAACCACAATTTTATTTTTAATATATTTTTAAATTGACAGATAAAACTGCATGTATTTATAGTGTACAACATGATGTTTTGAAGTATATATACATTGTAGAATGGTTATATTTAGCTAATTAGAAAATGTATTACCTCATATAGTTATCATTTTTGTGGTGAGAACACTTAACATCCACTCGCTTTGAATTTTTCAAGAATACAGTATACAATCATTAACTATACTTAACACGCTGTACAATAGATCTCTTAAACTTCTTCCTCCTATATAACTGTAATTATGTATTTTTTTAACAGCTTCTTCCCAACTCCTCTCCCTACTAGCCACCCCAACCCCGGGAACTACCTTTCTACTCACTACTCCCATAAGATCAACTTTTCTAGATTGCACATATGAGTGAGATCATGTTGTATTTGTCTTTCTATGCCTGGCGTATTTCATTGTATATATGTACTACATTTTATTTATTTATCTGTTGATGGACACTTGGACTGATTCCACAGCTTGGGTATTGTCAATAGTGCTGCAATAAATTTGGGAATGAAGATATGTCTTCAACATACTGATTTCATTTCCTGTGGATATATAGCCAGTGGTGACATTGCTAGATAGTATAGTAGTTCTATTTTTAATTTTTTGAAGAACCTCCATACTGTTTTCCATGTGACTGTGCTAATTTACATTCCCACCAACAGTGTGTAAGGGCTCCTTTTTCTCCATCTTCTTGTCAACACTTGTTGCCTTTTGTCTTTTTGATAACAGCATTAATCCGCTTAATGTTACTATGACTAAATACCTGACACTGAGTAATTTATAAAGAATAGAGATTTATTTAGCTCATGGTTCTGGGACTTGGAAGTCCAAGTTTGGGGGGCTTCATCTTGTGAGGGCATTCTTCCTGGTGGGGAGTTTCTACAGAGTCCCGAGGCACTGCAGGGCATGACATGGCAAGAGGACTAAGCATGCTAGCTCCAGTCTTTCTTTCTCATCTTATAAAGCCATGAGTTCCCCACCCAAATACCACAGAGTTTCTATTCTATTAATTTTAAGCTTCAACATGAGTTTCAGAGGGAAGAAACATCCAAACCATAGAATAGCCATTCTAACAGAAGTGAGGCGATATCTCAGTGTGGTTGTGATTTGCATTTCATTGATGATTAGTGATATTGAGCATTTTTCACATACCTGTTGGCTATTTTTATGTCTTCTTTTGAGAAATGCCTATTCAGGTCTTTTGTTCATTTTATTATTTTATTTTCCTATTAGCTTATTAGTTTTTTTTTTTTCTGTAGAGATAAGGTCCTGCTCTTTCTTTCTCAGCCTCATCTTGAACTCCTGGCCTCAAATGATCCTCCTTCCTCTCAGCCTCCCAAAGTGCTAGGATTACAGGTGTGAGCCATTGCACCTAACTTTTTGTTTATTTTTAAATTGTTAGTTGTTTACTTGCTAATGAGTTGAGTTCCTTATATATTTTGAATATTAACCCTTCTCAGATATATAGTTTACACATATTTTCTCCCATTTTGTAGGTTGTCGCTTCACTCTGTTGATTGTTTCCTTTGCTGTGCAGAAGCCTTTAAATTTGATGTAATCCCGTTTGTCTATCTTTGTTTTTGTTGCCTGTGCTTTTGAGGTCCTATCAAAAAAATCATTCTCCAGACCAATGTCATGGAGCTTTTCCCCTTTGTTTAATTCTAATTATTTCATAGTTTCAGGAAGTAATTTTGGGTCTTACATTTAAGTGTTTAATCCGTTTTGAGGTATTTTTGTATATGGTGAGAGATAAGCGTCTAATTTCATTCTTTTGTATGTGTATATACAGTTTTCCCACCATCAATTATTAAAGAAAATGTCCTTTCCCCATTTTGTGTTCCTGGAATATTTGTTAAAAATCAGTTCGACATAAATGCATGTATTCATTTCTGTAAAACATGCCATAAATCAGCCTGGCATGGTGGCTCATGACTGTAATCCTAGTGCTTAGGGAGGCTGAGGCAGGAGGATTGTTTGAGGCCAGGAGTTTGAGACCAGCCTCAGCAAGAGTAAGACTCCATCTCTACAAAAACTAGAAAAATTAGCTGGGTGTGGTGGCACATGCCAGCTACTCAGGAGGCTGAGGCAGGAGGATTGCTTGAGCCCAGGAGTTTGAGGTTTCAGTGAGCTATGATGACACCATTCCACTCTAGCCCAGATGACAGAGATCCTGTCTCAAAAAACAACAACAAAAACAAAAAACAAAACAAACAAAACAAAAAAAAACCAAAAACAAAAGAATGCCACAAGTGTTCGATAGAGATTGCATTAAATCTATAGATCACTTTGGGTAGTATGGACATTTTAACAATATTAATTCTTCCAATTCATGAACATTGGATATCTTTCCATTTATTTCTGTCTTCTTCATTTACTTTCATCCATGCTTTATAGCTTTCAGTGTAGAGATATTTTACCTTCATTGTTAAATGTATTCCTAAGTATTTTACTGTGGCTATTATAAATGAGTTTTTTTTTCTTGATTTCTTTTTCAGGTAGTTCACTGCCTTTTATTTCTTTCTCTTGCTAATTGCTTTGGCTAGGACTTCCAGAACTATGTTTAATATAAGTAGAAAAAAGTGGGTAACCTTGTCTTATTTCAGATCTCAGAAAAAATACTTTCAACTTTTCCCATTTGGTATGATGCTAGCTGTGGATTTTTCATATATGGCCTTTTTATTTGTTGAGGTCTATACCTTCTATACCTAATTTGTTGAGAATTTTTATAACGAAGGGTTGTTGAATTTTGTCAAATGTTTTTCTTCATCTATTGAAATGATCATATGGTTTTTGCCCTTCATTCTGTTAATGTCATGTATCATGTTTACTGATTTGCATGTATTAAACCATCCTTCCATCCCTGGAATGAATCCCTCTTGATCATGGTGACTGATCTTTTTAATATGTTGTTGAATTTGGTTTGTTATTATTTTGTAGAGAGTTTTTGCATTCATGTTCATCAAGGATATTGGCCTGTAGCTAGCTTGCTTGCTTTCTTTTCTTTCTTTCTTTTTTCTTCCTTCCTTCTTTTCTTCCTTCCTTCCTTCCTTCCATCCTTCTTTTCTTTCTTTCTTTCCTATTTTTTTGGTCTCATTTTGGTATTAGGTTAATGCTAGCCTTGTAGAATCAGTTTGGAAATATTCCCTCCTCTTCAATTTTTTTTGGAAGAGTTTGAGAGAAATTGGTATTAGTTCTTTTAATCTTTAGTAGAATTCAGCAGTGAAGCCATCAGGTCTGGGCCTTTTTTTGATGGCAGACTTTTTAATACTGATTCAATCTCCTTACTCCTAATTAGTCTGTTCAGATTTTCTATTTCTTCATAATTCAATCTTGGTAGTGTACATGTCCAGGAACTTATCCATTTCTTCTAGTTTATCCAATTTGTTGGTATGTAATTATTCACAATAGTCTCTTATGATCCTTTGTATTTCTGTTGCATCAGCTGTAATGTCTTCTTTTTCATCTCCGATTATATTTATTTGAAACTTCTCTTTTTTCTTAGTCTTGTTAAAAGTTTGTCTATTTCATTTCTCTTTCCAAAAAATAAAATCTTCATTTCATTGATCTTTTGCATTATTTTTCTAGTCTTTATTTTATTTATTTCTGTTGTGATCTTTATTATTTCCATTTCCTACTAATTTTAAGTTTAATTTGGTCTTTTTTTCCCTAGTTCCTTGTGGTTCAATGTTAGGTTTTTTATTTGAGATATTTCTTCTTTTTTGATGTAAGTGTTTATTGCTATAAACTTCCCTTTTAGAACTGCTTACTGTATCTCACAGGTTTTGATACATTGTGTTTCCATTTTCATTTGTCTGAAACATTTTTTTAATTTCTCTTTTAACTTCTTCATTGACCCATTGGTTGTTCAGAAGTATGTTGTTTAATTTACATATATTTGTGTATTTTTTGGAAGTTCCGGCTGTTATTGAATCTAGTTTTATATCATTGTGGTTAAAAAAAAAAGATACATGATATAATTTCATTTTTCTTCAATTTGTTAAGACTTATTTTGTGGCTTAATATATGATCTATCCTAGAGGATGTTACATGTGCAGGGGACAAGAATGTGTATTCTACAGCTGTTGGATGGACTGTTCTGTAAATGTCTGTTAGATCCATTTAGTTTAGGGTGCAGTTTAAATCCAATATTTCTTTGTTGATTTTGTGTCTAGATGATCTATCCATCAGTAAAATTAGGGTGTTGAAGTCCTCTAATATTGTTGTATTTCAGTCTATTTCTCTCTTCAGATCTATTATTATTTGCATATATATGTATGTGCTTCGACTTAGGTGAATATATAACTTACAATAGATATATTCTCTTGCTAAGTTGACCCCTTATCAATATATAATGATGTTCTTTGTCTTTTTTTACAGCTGTAGTTGGCTGGAAGTGATGTGGGCTGGAATTTGAATCTATCTCACAGGGACTAAGGGTTTTCTTCTGGAGTCAGGGGCCATGGGAGTCTGCCCAGTGTTGAGTATTACTGTGGCAGGCCCAATATCGGGTCCAAGGCAAAGTCTTACACTTAATTTCCTCTCTTTTCCCCAAGAGGATTGTGCCTCTCTCTGTTTTGTGCTGCCTAGTGTTGGAGGAGGGGATGTAATGCAGGTAATGTAAAATTGTCCTTACAACCCTTTTAAATGAGTCTTTTATTATTATGCTATAACCAGGTACTATTATCTTTCACCTGGTTCCCTTAGCTTTTGTGAAGGTATTTTAATGTATGGATAGTTGTTCAAATTGATGTTTCTGTGGAGGGACAATTGCTGAAGAGTCCTATCCTACCATCTTGCTCTATCCTTTTCATGTCTTACGACAATCAATTTTAGAGCATTTCATCACTCCCCCCAAAATACCCCAAATCCATTAGTAGTCACTCCACATTTATTCCCAAGTTTCCCAGTCCTAGGCAACTAATTATCTACTGTCTATTAATATTTCAAAAATTGTTCTACTCTGAATATATAATAGAAGGTGTTCTGTGAATCGATTTTTGCAATTAGTATAATGTTTTTAGAAAGCTCATCCATGTTTGTTCCATATATCAGTACTTCTTCCCTTTTAATTGTGGAATAGTATTTCATTGTGGGGATATATCACAATTTGTTTATCCATTCATCAGTTGATGAACATTTAGGTTGTTTCAACTTTTTGGCTATTATGAAGGCTGTTGTGAACAATCATGTACAATTTTTTGGGTGGACATATGTTTTCAGTTGTCTTGAGTGTATATCTAGGAATGGAATTTTTGGGTAACTGTGTTTAGATTGAGGAACTGCCAAATAGTTTTCCAAAGCATTATATGAGGTTTCCAATTTCTCCACACCCTCACCAACACTCATTATTATCTGTGTATTTGATAACAGCCATCCTAGTGGATATGAAGTAGTTTTGATTTGCATTTCCCTTTTGGCTAAAGATGTTAAGGATTTTTTCATGCAATTATTCAAAATCCTTTGCCTATTTTCTAATTTAGTTATTTGCCTTTTATTTTTGAGTTCCAAGAGTTCTTTATACATTTAAGTCCTTATATCAGATATATGATTTGCCAATATTTTTCCCATTATGTAGGTTTTCTTTCTTTCTTGATAGTGTCTTTTGATGCACAAGAGTTTTTGATTTTGATTAAGTCCAATTTATATATTTTTTTCTTTTATCACTTGAGCTTTTGGTATCATATCTAGGAAACCATTTCCAGATTAAAAATCGTGAAGATTTATGCCTATGCTTTCTTTTAGTGATTTCATAGTTTTGTCTTACATTTATGTCTTTGATCCAGTTTGAGTTCACTTTTCCATATGGTATGGAGTTCCAAATTCATACTTTTTCTTATGGATATACAGTTGTCGCAGCACCATCTGTGGAAGAGACTATTCCTTCTCCCATTGCATTCTTTTGGCATCCATGTAAAAATCAATTGATTGGGAATGTGAGGGTTTAATTCTACACTCTCAATTGTTTTCTGTTGATCTATGTCTATCTGTATGCCAGTGCCATGCTGTCTTAATTACTGTAACTTTGTAATAAGTTTTGAAATCGAGAAATTCATCCTCCAAATTTGTTCTTTTTCAAGTATGCTGTGGCTATTCTGGTCCCTTTCATTTCCATATGAATTCTAGTATCAGTTTGTCATTTCCAGGGGAAAAAAAAGATCAACTGGGATTTTTATAAAGATTTTATTAAATTTGTAGACCAATTTGGAAAATATTTCAATCTTAAAAATAGTGAGTCTTCTGATACGTAAACATGGGATGTCTTTCCATTTACCTAGTTTGTCTTTAATTGCTTTCAACAATGTTTTATAGTTTTAGTGTATATGTCTTGAATGCCCTCGATTAAATTTATTGCCAACTATTTGATATGTTTGATGCTATTGTAAATGGAATTTTCTTAATTTTATTTTCAGATTGTGCATTGAAAGTATATAGAAATACAATTGATTTTTGTACATTGATCTTTTATCCTGTAGTTTTACAGAACTCATTTATTAATTCTAATAGCTTTTTAATGGATCCTTTAGGATTTTCTATACAGAAAATCATGCCATCCATAGAGAGTAAAATTCTTTCCTTTCCAAACAGGATGACTTTTCTTTCTTTCATTCTTTTTCTTTTTTTTTTTCTTTTTTGCATAATCGCCGTTGCTATAAACTACAGTAAAAATGTGAAAAGAGACATCTTTTTGTGTATGATTTGTATGATCAGTTAAGACTAAGATAGGTCTTTCCCCCATTATGTTAGCTGTGAGGTATTTCGTAGATGCCATTTATCAAGTTGAAGAAGTTTCCTTTTATTTCTATATTGTTGAATGTTTTTTTTTTGAATCATGAAGGAGTGTTGGATTTTGTCAGATGCCTTCTCTGCAATTATTAAGATGGTCATGTGGTTTTTGTCTTATATTCTGTTGATACATACATTACATCCATTGGTTTTTACATGTTAAACTTAACTTGCATTCCTGGAATAAACTCCACTTGGTAATGGTTTATAATCCTTTTTATATGTTTGTATTTAGATTACTAGTATTTTGTTAAAGAATCTTTGCATCTATATTCATAAAAGATACCCTCCATCATTGTCTTTTCTTGTGATGTTTTTGCCTGCTCTTGATATCAGGGTAATACTGGCCTCATAAAATAAGTTAGACAATGTTCCCTCCTCTTCTATTGTTTGGAAGAGTTTGTAAAGAATTGCCATTAATGCTTCTTTAAATGTTTGCTAGAACTGGCCAGTGAAGCCATATAGTTCAAGGCTTTATTTTCTGGAAGTTTTTTTTATTAACACAACATCTTTAATTGTTCTAAATTTATTGAGAATTTCTATTTTTTCCTTGAATCAGTTTTGGTAGATGGCATATTTCTAGAAATTTTTCCATTTCATTTAGGTTATCAAATTTGTTGGCATAAAATTGTTCTTTATATTATCTTATAACCCTTTTCGTTTCTGTGAGCTTGGCAGTATGTCTTTTCTTTTATCTCTAATTTTAGTGATTTGAATATTCTCACTATTTTTCCTTGGTCAACCTTCATTACCATTCATCTCAAAGTATTTTCTAATTTCCCTTTTGATTTTTTCTTTGACTCTGTTTATTTAGGAGTATACTACTTAATTTCTATATGTTTGCGAGTTTCTCAATTTGCTTTCTGTTATTGATTTGTAATTTTATTTCATCATGGACCGAGAAAATACTTTGTATTATTTCTTTTAAAATTATTATTATTAGTAGCAGTAGTATTTCTTAGAGACAGGGACTTGCTATGTTGCTCAGCCTGAACTCTAACTCCTGAGCTCAAGTGATCCTCCTGTCTCAGCCTTCCAAGTAGCTGGAACTATAGTTGCTTGCTACTACATCTGGTTTTTAAATCTTTTTTGTGTTATTTTTATCCTTTTAAAATTATCAAAGTTTGTTTTATGGCCTAGCATATGGTATATCCTGGAGAATGTCCCATGTATACTTGAGAAGAATGGATACTCTGCTGTTGTTGGGTAGAGTGTCTACTGATGTTGCTCTTCAGGAGGTACAGCCCTGAGTATGCACATAATCACCCTTAAAAGACACTGGTTTTGGCAGGGCTCTCTTTGACTGTCTCTTTTTCTAGCCACACCCAGCTCTTATACCCTACTAATTGCCTGCTGATTACTCTAATGTTTTCAACAATACCCCAGGGCATAAATTGCTTCACAGACTGATCCAGTCAAATTTGGGCTCCTTAGTAGGAATATTTCCCTAGGTCAGTGTTTGAAATTTGCTCTGACATCTGGGGGATCTTTGTTGTTCTCTTTCCTCTGTTTCTGTCCAGCAAACTGGCCAGCTGGCACTTTACCCTATAATTCTAATACATCTACCAATTTTATCCAAATTTCTTTTTACTACCACCTTCATTGTTTTTTAGAGTACTCTTAGGCTTGGATTTTTCCACACTCTGTTGTAGATAAAGTCAGTTCCTTTGGGGAGCGATTCAGAGCTCTCTCTTCTAAGGCCTGCTTTTCTGCTAGGGCAAAATTTCTGAACTACAACTCTAGTACTAGGGGCCAGGACAATGGCACACTTCTCTCTGAATCCCTTCTTGAGGAGATAAGTGCTTGGTAGAGTAAGGGGGCAGTAGCCCCATGTCTCTTTGGTTTGCCTCTCTTAGAATGGCTCTACTGCTCCTCAATCTAGGGTGAGGGTGATTGAGGCCCCAGTATACTCAGTAGCACCATGTCCAAGATCTAGCTGTGTCCCATGATTAGGTTCTGGGTGGAAGAAAAGAGCCCCCACCTCTTGGCTATTCTGGACCAGAATTTAGCCTGAGCAACAGGTAATTGGAGGAAGCACGAAAAATTTTGATGCCCTTCCCCTCCCAGGAAGACAGACCTACTGGGAACTAGTGGGGAGAGGGAGTCCTGTATTCTTGGATGTTTCAGTCTGGAGTAGAATTTCCTGCTCCACCGGGGCTGGGGAGGGTGGTTTAGGAAGAAGCATGTCTTGGTTCAAATACCACAGACTTTCACTGATCTTACAGTATTAGTAGATTTTCTTGAATAAATGTTTTTTTTTCATTTGTTTTATGTCATTAGGACTATTTCCAGAGACTTTAGATGGCTGTTTATATGTCGTGATTTTTATTAGTTTCACTGGGGAGCAGTCCTACAAACCTCCCATGCTGTAGTGCTAGAAGTGGTATGTATCCATTTACATGTAATGTTATTATTGATGTAGCTGGATTTATTTGTGACATTTTAATTTCATTTTTGATATGTCTCATGTCTTTTTTTTGTTCTATTCCTTCTTTCTTGCTTTCTTTTGCATTAAGTAAATATTTTCTAGTGGAACTTTTAATGATTTTTTCACTATATTTTTTGATAATTTTGAGTTTTCTTAGTGACTGCTCTAGGGCTTATCATATACCTCTTAGCTTATCAGACTATACTTCAGGTTTATATTAATGTAGTTCTTTTGAAATATACAAATGTTACTCCTTTATAGCTCTATTCCCCTTTCCCTCGTTTTTTCCTATTATTGATATGCATATTATACCTATGTACTATGTTAAAATAGCATTTTAACATATATATGTTTTAGACTGAAGAATACATTATTTTAATTTTTACTCTATATAATTTTGGTTTTCAAAGCTGAGATAAGAAAAGAGGAGCAACTATTTATAGTTTGTTATATTAATTTTATTTATTTACCAACTTCTGTTCTTCCATCTAAGGAGTTCCTACTTTTTTTTTCCTGTTTTTCACTTTCCTAGGGATAACTGTTACCTAACTGTTATCAACATTGATATTCCATTAAATTATGACTTTTAAAGAATAGAATAAGATAAAGGATGATTTTATGGAT
Organism: Propithecus coquereli; assembly: GCF_000956105.1. NCBI lineage: Eukaryota > Metazoa > Chordata > Mammalia > Primates > Indriidae > Propithecus > Propithecus coquereli. The sequence continues at coordinate 1,101,796 of NW_012154840.1, forward strand.
TGAATTTTTGTCCCCCAAAAGATACTTCCACATCCTAACCCTAGTACCTGTGAACATGATATTACTTGGAAATAGAGTCTTTGCAGATGTAATTAAAATTCTGAAGATGAGATCATCCTGGATTTGGGCTGGGCCAGAAATCCAATGACAAGTGTCCTTTTAAGAAAAAGGAGAGGAAGATTTGACACAAGGACATAGAAGAAAGAAGGTCATATGAAGGTGGAGGCAGAGATTGGAGTTATGCTGCCCCACAACAAGGAATGCCAGGAACCTCCAGAAGCTGGAAGAAGCAAAAAAGGATTGGGTCCTTGCAACACCTTGATTTTGTCCTTTTAGCCTTCAGAACTGTGATAAAATAGATACCAGTAGTTTTAAGCCACCTGGTTTGTGATTATTTGTTATGGCAACCCTAGGAAACTAATATACCTATCATGTAAGCATTCCAGATTTTTTTCTACATAAATGCATTTTTGCTTTAGTTTGTAAAATTTTTTCCTCTCTGCTTAATTAAAATTTAACCATGGGGTTAAGACTGGTGATTCTAATTGTTACAAAATACTTCAAAGCATTAGTCCTGATTAATTAGCATTGATCCTGAACAACAAATAATTTTATGTGAGCATATACATATCAATAACTTCCCTATTATCTACCTAGCCATTAAAGTGAAGAAAACAGCAGGGAAGTTGCACAAGTTCATCAATTTATTGCCTGTCATCTCCAAATTCACCCTTACTGCATGCTCTGTGAAAATACATCTGAGCCATTTAAATATTTTTCCTTTTGTCAGCTGGCACTGAAGCTTTGTCAGTAGAGGGCGCTGGAAAGATGGTGCAGCAAGAAAAGGTTTTGCTCCCTGTTTTTGGCGGGCTCACTGGGCTTGTGCAGCTCTCTTCAGCGCCTGGCTTCTGTGGTGCACAGTTTGTGTAGCACCAGGCAGCTTCCCCTGGCACCATCCCTTTTGTAATTTTGTAGTAAAGTGCCTCTGGTGAAACATTTCCCCATGAACATCTTTCTCAGGCAGCACAGAAGGCCAGTTCCAGAGGGTGGGTTTCTAGCAAGTTCCAAAAGACAGAGTTCCAGTAACTCCCAGAGGTTGGAGTTTCCGCAAGTTCTGCCTGCAAGGCACCACAGCATCTTTCCTGCTACTGAGTGAATCTCTACTTGCTGTGTCCTGTCCAGCAAGGTCTAGATCTTAGCTCTGGGAAGAGAGGAGGGGTGGAGAGTGCTTAATCTCAGTTTTAGGGGGAGTGGCTATCTTATCTACTATTATACATCTGTTATTCCTATATCCTTTAGAGCAGCAGCCCCCAACCTGTTTGGCACTAGGGACCAGTTTCATGGAAGACAATTTTTCCATGGACTGGGATGCTGGGGAGGAAACGTTTTGGGATGATTCAAGCATGTTACATTTATTGTACAGTCAAATCTCTCTACTAATGATAATCTGTATTTGCAGCTGCTCCCCTGCACGAGCATCGCTGCCTCAGCTCCACCTCAGATAATCAGGCATTAGATTCTCATTAGGAGTAAGCAACCTAGATCCCTCACAAGTGCATTTTATAGTAGAGTTTGCGCTCTTATGAGAATCTAATGCAGTGGCTGATCTGACAGGAGGCGGAGCTTATGCAGTGATGCAAGCAATGGGTAGCAGCTATAAATACAGATGAAGCTTGCTGTTAACCTCCTAGTGTGCGGCTTGAATGTTCCTTTTTTTTTTTTGAGACAGGGTCTCCATCTGTTTCCCGGGCTATAGCGGTGATGTCATCACAGCTTACTGCGACCTCAAACTCCTGGGCTAAAGCAATCCTCCTACTTCAGCCTCCTGAATAGCTGGGACTATAGGCACATGCCACCATGCCCAGCTAATTTTTCTATTTTTTGTAGAGATGGGGTCTTGTCCTTGCTCAAGCTCTTCTCAAACTCCTGGCCTCAAGCAATCCTCCCACTTTAGCCTCTCAAAGTGCTAGGATGATAGGCATGAGCCATCACGCCTGGCCTAGAGCTCTCTTTACTCCTTACTACCTAATCCCTCACTACTCCAATCTCCTCTTAACATTAATAATTATTTATCTTAAACATTCCCTATTCAAATGATTGCGTGCTTTTTCTCTCCTGATTGTGCCTAGACTGATACAGAAGTAATCATGGAATAACGGTGCCACATAAATTTTGAAATAGTACACAAATATATTTTCACATGACTGTCACAACAATTCTTGTGAAGTAGGCACGGCAAGTACTATTTATTACTCACATTTTACAGGTAAGGAATAAGGTTCACAGATTGTGAGTAGTCCAAAATCAGTCATTTTTATCATCTGTAAAATGGGAATAACAATAGAACTTATGTCCTAGGGTCATTGTAAAGATAAAACGATGTAAAGCACATAAAGTGCTTAGTACACGATACTGGCTTGATAAATTTTAACTGTTATATACAAGTTGAGCATCCCTAATCCAAAAATCCAAAATCCAAACTGCTCTGAAATCTGTAACTTTTTGAGGGCCAACATGATGACGGTGCAAGTGGAAAATTCCACATCTGCCCTCATGTGAAGGGTAGCAAGCAAAACTTTGTTTTATACACAAAATTTAAAAATATTGACTAAAATTATCTTCAGGCTATGTGTATAATGTGTATATGAAACATAAAATAGTTTTGTGTTTAGATTTGTGTCCTATCCCCAAGATATCTCATTAACATAGATGCAAATATTCTAAAACCCCAAAACATCCCAAATCCAAAACATTTTTGTTCCCAGCACTTCAGATAAGGGATACTTGACCTTTATATTATATTTGAACTGTAAAAATTATTCAGATAGTCTGGTGTATACACCAGATAGTCTGGTATCTTCTTACTAAACTACTCACAATGAGTTGTCTGGGTGTATGTATTTTTTCAATATCTATTTTTTTTTTAACTAACAGTATTTGTTTTGTCAAGTACCACAGCATACCAACCAAAGATAAACCTATCATTTCACACTTTGTGTGGTTATTGCTTTCTGAGACAAAAAAAAAAAAAAAGACCAGAGTAAGAGCTAATCAATTTAGGCTAAGTTTATATCAGCTTAATGGAATTCTAGGCCTACTGTGGTTAATGGCCAAGTTCTGAGTGAGGAAACCAAATTCCTAAGAATACAGCCCTAAATTTATAAGGTGAGCCCTCACACTTAAATATTTCAATGTTAATAATACATGCAATGTGACTAGCATTTATAGTCTTATCGGGTTCAGCTTCTATTAATTCTTTTGGTCAAGGCATGGGGTGGCAACAGGATGTTAAGGGAAGGTAGGCAAGGAAAGGAGCCAGTTTACTACATCTGTGTCAGTTATTATACCAACCCTTTGATCACCGAAGATTTCAGTAACTAAATATAGAAAGTCAGTGATGTACTGACTTGGAGTTGTATATTAAACAAACGAAATGTAGTCTCAAAACCTGTACAAAATTGCCTTGTATAGACATAAGCAATAATATATAAAAATCCTTGGTTAATGTAAAGCACTTTGGCAGTATTAAAAAAACCAATAGAAAATTATCCTGTAGGAATGGAATGGGATAGACACAGCATGCATTAAACTTCAGAAGGAGTAAAATGCTTTATGGCTGAGTGCAAAGTTCTCATGCAATATTTATCGGAATGAGGGACATTTTAAGTGGTCTTCTTCTGTAATTATATAAGCCCCTTACTCAGGATTGTTAAGTACAGCATTTTCATTTGGTACAGAAAATCATTTTAAAGAGAAACAAGTAGGAGCTCCTTTTCCTCCCTCAGGCATAAAACCCTTTAACCGGCTAGCTTCCATTCCGTGTAGGAGAGAAAAAACAAACAAAAAACAAAACTGCTTTGGTACCCAGAGGAAAACAAGGAAAGTAACTGAGTCCAGTAAGCACCTCACAAGTTCCTCAAGATCACCCCAGACGGAAGGGTCCCCGGCCGGAAAAAGTCGGATTGTCCTCACAGGAAGGGCAAGCCACTCTGGAGCTTGCGGACGCGAACGCCACCACAGAGTTCTAAAGCTGTTGCCAGAGCGCCGGCCGTCAATTAGCTCCTCCCCCTACTTCCTAGCGGTAGCTAGGCAACCGTTGGCCCTCTGGAAGAGCTGAGGCCCGGCCACTGCGTTAGTGCCTCTGGCGGCGAACAGCGAGCACTGCAGGACCCTCTCATGGTTTTTACCCTCCCCTCTCTCCACCCCCTTTTCTCCCCGCCCACCCCGTCGCCACTTCGGCTCCTCCCTCTTCTTCTCTCTCTCTCTCTCTCTCCTCTCTCTGTCTCTCTCTCTCTCTCTCTCACTCACTCACTCTCTCTCTCTCTCTCTCTCTCTCTCTCTCTCTCTCTCTTCCTCCTCCGCCTCCTCAGCTCTTGGGCTAGAATATCTATGGGTCGAAACGTGATGCGATGAATCCGAGAGAGACCGAAACTGGGACGAGGAGTGCGGCGGAAGCGGCGGGACTCCCGGGCATGGGGGCTTCACCACAATAGAGGCAGCGCCCCCACCCGCCCCCGCCAGCCCCTCTGGAGAGAAACCCCCAAACCCCCTCGGGAAAAGGATGGCGGCGGCACCTACCCAGATCGAAGCCGGTGGGTAGCTGTGTCCGGGGGGGCTAAGGGTGTGGGGGCTTAGCGCGACTGCTGTCAATTTCTTTTGAAAAAGCTTCTATTTCTCTTCTTTGCCTCCTTCTCAACCTCTTTTCCCCCCTCTTCCTCAGAGCTGTATTACCTGATCGCTAGGTTCTTGCAGTCCGGACCCTGCAACAAATCCGCTCAGGTGAGGGGGAGAAGGAGATCTGGGAGTCGTGGGGGAATGGTCCCAATGGGGAAATCGAGGCAGTGGGGTGAACAGTTCCTCTGAGGGTGAGGGAAAGGCCGGCCCTGACGAGTCCTACGGTCAGCGGCTGGGTTTTAAGTGGGGAGGGAGGAATGGGTTGATGGCCCGAGCTGCTCCTCATATTCGTGTTTCCCTTTTGCTCAGGTGCTAGTGCAGGAGCTCGAGGAGCATCAGGTACGGAGCCCCTTCGGGAAGGGGTGGGGAGGGTTGGGGTGAGACTGGAGGAAGGGGAGGGCAAGTCAGGGGCGGAGGACAGGGGCCGGGAGGGAGGCTTCGATCTGGGAGCCCATAGCTGTTGTCACCGGGGTGAACCGGTTTCTTCCCTCAAAAGGGGCGGACAACGCTGGGGTCTTAACTCGCCCCCTCTTTATGCTTGTGGAAGCGTTTTTTCAGGATTTCCTCCTCCTCTGCCGCCCTCCCCGCCCCCC
>NW_012154840.1:1107112-1123212 GCF_000956105.1 Propithecus coquereli
CCCCAGCTCTGAGGCAATAGCTTATCGGGCCAAGAGAAATAAAGATGCCAAAGGGTCGAGGACCGGGATCCAGGCTGGGTTCTGTTGATGGGGAGCTGAGGCTTCACCTTCATCATTTGTCCCCCCTTCCCCTTTATTTTCCTCCGGCCCCCAGCTGATTCCGCGCCGCTTAGATTGGGAGGGGAAAGAGCACCGAAGAAGCTTCGAGGATCTGGTGAGTAAAGTTTTCATTTCAACTTAACCCAACTCTTTCTCCACTCCCTCCCCACCTTGTACCCCCAACCCGCCCCCGACCTCTCAGCCAACTCGGCTCTAGAGCTCAGTGCGGAGCCAAAGAACGACTACCCCTTCCCCCCTCCCTGCCCGTCGGAGAAAGGGTACCTTCCCTCCCCACGGCCTAGCTTGTTTCCACCCGAAAACTTTGGAGAATGTGAGTTGGTTATCAGAGGTGCAGTGTTGTGGATTATGAATATGTTACAAACATCGGGGAAGGCCCATTGTACAGGGAAAAGGGAGAGAAACCAGGGGGTTATCTTGGGGCACGTACCAAGGACTGACGCTGGCCAATGACAGCGTTGGTAACAGCCCGGAGTTCCGGATTAGTGGAAGAAAACTGGTTTCTGGTTGGTCCTGGCCTGAAATACGGGAACTGAGGCCAGGCTTGGTCTTTTTTTTTTTTTTTTTTCGGTGCGGGGTGGAGGGGGGGCGGGTAGAGAAGGGGCTCTGGAGGGGAGTTGACGGACCTGGAACTGGGAAAAACCACATAATTAAAAATAATAAGGACCATCGAGCCAATTCCAAAATTTGCCAGTTTTACATAATGGACTACCGAATAAAAGCATAATGGTTATATTTCAGATTTTAGAAAATATCTCATCATGTCATCAGTACATCTCACTTGTGTGTATGCATTATCACTAAATAAAAACTATGAATAATGACCTTTTTCAGAATTGGTGAATCACAATTTTGGATTTACAAGGAGACAACAATGGACATATTTTAGAATAGAACATACTTTAGTAAAGGACCAAAGGCATTGCGTTGGCTGTGTTGTTTCTCCTGCAAATATAATTCATAGTATAAATGCACCTTCTGTTCAGCATTGACACACAAAAAAGGTAATCCTTTTTATTTTGAGGGGGACAGATTCCCTTGTGTTAGCCACTGCCACGGTGCACTGGAGGGTAATGAAAGGAGAAAGGGATGTTACTAAAATAAGAATTTAGCTACCTTTCCTTCAAATAAGATCCAAGTGGAGGAAAATCAGACAAAGTTAAAGTTGGAGCAGTATGGTAGACTCTAAATATAAATAAAATGATTTAAAATTTGCTTATAATAACACTATATTTAAATTGCTTTAGTGTTCATTTTGATATTCTTCTTTTTATCATATTAAAACAGCAATGCCACACTAATTATTACCAAATCTACTGACTAAATTTTTTTCTTATATTTTGTAAATCACAGAAGATAGTACAATAATTGTGATAAAGGTGAATTTGACCATTTGTACTATTAATGGTAACAATTTCTCAGGTGGATAAAAATTATTTTTGAAAAACTGCATGTATTAATAGGTCATTTAATTTATAGTCAGACTTTTTTTTGGACTTAAGTCCTTCCCTCCCCTCCAAAAAAGGCAAAAACAGTGTCTACTAATATATGTTTTAACACTTAATGAATGACTGATAGGATTCTGTAGATATAGTTTGATACTGAGGTGTGTTGAAATGTTTTCTGTTACATTGTTCCTTTCACAGCCTATATGCATCTGCAAGGAGGACCATTTTTGAGCAAGTAGGAAAAGGAGACTTAAAGGAATAAGCTTTTCTGAAACTAACTTGACAGTGATAAACAATACATGAATATTATAGTAATTAAAAGAGAGTCTCCTCACCACAAAAAAAACCAAAACTTCAGTTTAATGGACTTTTTACCTCCCCTTATTTTGTGAAGGCATATTTTTACATAATTGTGATGAGTGTCTATTTTGTGCTTTATGTTTTTCTTAACACTTTTACATATACTTAACCTGTGTATTTGAATAGTCATCATTTTTTTAATGGTAAGAAAAAATTCAGTTGTATTTAAGATGTTTTGATTGAAAAGAACTTCCAGTTTTTCACTAATATCTTTGCATAGTTAGGTTTTCTTTTTCTGCTTTCTTACACTCCCCCTCCTCCCCTGTTATTTTCCCAGACTTTATTCCCTAAAGTGGAGTTATCAGGTCAAAGGGGCTCATGAGTTTTATAGCTCTTGTCATATATTGTAAGATTGCTTTCCAGAAGATTGTACTAATTTATAATGTCACTATCTAGGTACTTAGAATGAGTTTTTTTTTATATGTGTAAATCTTTTGATGACTTTAATAGGTGAGAATAGCTCCTAGTTAAGTAGCTTTTTTTGTTATTAGTGAGGCTTAACCTTTTAGCAGTTTTTTAAAATTGTTAATCCATTTATATATCCTTACATGTATTTGATTTTAACCATTTATCTTTTTAATTGATTGTTTTCTGTTTTATATTTTCTTAGACATTCTTTTATGTACAAAGATAATTTCTTCTATTGTGTGAATATTATCTGTAGATAAGTAGTGTGCCTTTTTCGTTTTTCATTTACTTTTTATATTTTCCATACTAGAAAAGGAAACTCCTTTTATTTTCCATACTGGGATCCCGATTTTCTAGGGATAATACTTTTTGACACCCTGGTCTTTGAAGTCCAATGTCTGTTTTCTGCCTATGGATTTCTTTGTAAGGGAAGATGGAGCAGGGTTGAGTGAGAATTTGAACAGACTGTAGTAGTTGAGAACTGAGTGTGTAGTATTAGATTGATTGCTAGACTCATCAATTGTATTGTTGGTTAAAATTATTTCACATCTGATCTCTGATTTTGGGTGGCTTCATTGTGGAAGAGATGGGATGTTTTTTTCTTGGGGTAGGTACTTTTTAAAGTATTATTAGAAAACTTGATTTATACAGTAGTATAAATGGTCTTTAACTTAGGTACATATTTTGAGTTGAAATTTAGTATTAATAAAGTATTAGTAAAGTATTAATAAATAGTATAATCTTGATTTATCTGACTTATTAAATTGTATAGCAATACTTCAAACTTAAGGTATACTGGGTATGAAAAGGAAAGAATACAAATGTATAACAAAGTACAGGACTATAAACAAGGATATCAGCGTACTGAATTGGGTTGCATAGCTACATATATTGCATATTTGAAACAAAAATCCTGCCTTTCTGTTTGTACGTTTACTTTCGTTTGAATTGATTGTCTGTTATGCTTAACTTGATTCATCTAGAAGAATATTAAGGTAACGATAAATTGGATTTCTTCAACACATTATTACTACTGTTACTATTACAGATTCTAAAAATCTCCCCTTTTTTTCTGAAATGGACATCTGATTTAGGTTTTACTTGTAATTTGGAACACAAGGGAAGGTGCTTGTTTGTTAAAGCTAGTGGCAGGCAATTATTGACATCTCCAAATGTGAAGTGTCTTTAAACAAAATGAGTCTGTACATGAAATTTGTTTCTCAGTTTATGTTGAACTATAAGGTTTTTTTTAATATGGCATTCAAAATAAAACATTCTGGATTAATTTTTCAGAATTTTAACTAATGATAGAGGGAGACTTTTGAAGTTGTGATTGTTTCTGATGTTTGATCTGGGCATTTTTCTTTATTTTCTGCTTCCTAGTTGACTGTTAATTGACAACATAGTAGAATTAAATGTGCTTCTTGCAATTCATCTTAAGGTAGATAATTTAAATAATTAAAGATGTCCTTTCATTTGTGGTGATCCTATTGAATTGTTGGATATTTTATTGCTTGCTCCTTGAATCTTTATTGTGGTCAACACACAGCAATGGATGTGTGTATGTGTGTGTGTGTGTGTGTGTGTGTGTGTTTAAATGAACAGTTTTTGTTACTATATAAATTTTATATATTGCAATGATGATTTGGAAACATTTTTAAAGGCACATTATAAGCTTTTTAAATCACTTTAAGGGGACTTTTTTCATAAGACTGAACCAAAGCCATAAATATCTTTAGGTGTGGTATATCCTTTTACGTTTATTCAACATTTTTCATCCATAGAACTGAAAGCACCGGTTAGTGCTTACATTTGGAATGACATAGATTATATTACATTCATTTTATATACAAAATACTTGAAGTAATTTTATGCTTTTTTAAAAAGACTTCTATGAAGATTATGTCTTTAAAAAGAATACATGCATCTATGATGATACATATTATTACAAGAACTTGCATCTGCATATAACACATTCAGGTTTAAAAGTGTTTTCACATTATCTCATTTCATCCTCACCAACTACTTAAAAACACTGTATTTGAATGCCTGACATACCTGTATTCTTTTCTTACTTTAACTAGCTGTTCTCTAATTACTAGTAATAGCTTAATGCTTTGAGTACTAGTAGGATAGTTACTGCATCTCTAAGTGTGGAATCAGTTGAAACATGTGTGATTTATTAACTGCCATGTGGCCACACAGCCATAGTTAGGAAGAACAGAATGCATCATGGGAAACCAAAAAGCATGTGCTGCTCAACTCCAGTGCAGTGTAGTATGCCTATAATGCTAGCTGATAGGTCTTATGATAGAGAGAAGTCAGTATCCGGAAGCCAGTTTTCTTGACTACTGAACTTGCTTGAGCCGCGTGTACACTCTTGCTCTCTGAAACATGTTGGCTTCAGCTATTTGTCTAGATCCTTGGCCTTTTTTTCCCCCCACACTTGTGGCTCTAGGAACATACTTTCAATGATTAAGATCCTTTTGGATATTTATCATTAATCTTAGGAAAACTGGTATCTCAGTACAAATGAGATGATAGTATGAATGTGAAGAGAGCTGCTGTTAGGGAGTAAGAATTTGGATTTGGTGAATTTGCCTTACAAACTTTTGTTCTGAAAGCATCTTTGTCACATTTGAATATTAGTTTTAGTTTGTTTTGTTTTTGTTTTACTACTGATATTGATTATTTATTGATTAATGAACACTTTCTTTTTCGTTGGGAGCAAAATAGTAATCTAAGGACAATTTAGTGTTTGTGTCATAATTTAGAGATGCTCTTGTTTGACATTTCTTACATGGCATTTTGTGGATAACAGAAATGACCCAAGATTTAGCGTGAAAGATAGCATTTACTAGTTTAGTGACACTAGGCAAATTACTTAATCTCTCAGAGATTCAATTTCTTCATTTATAAAATGAAAATCCCTACCGGTTGTGGTGTCGACCAAATGAGTTAAACGTTGAAACAATGCAATTTGTTGGTTGTAAATGCTGTGCAACTGAATTGTTTACTACATTTTAAAATTAGGACAGAGAGGCTGAATGACTAGCATGGAAATCTGGAGAACCATGACCCTAGAATTTATGTTTTCTTAGCTATCTAATTATCACCTCCTAATTTTCCTAACCTTTTATGAAATAAGGGGCATATAAAACAGTCATATTAAAAAAAGGGTATTTAAAATGTGAGTGTCAGAATCGATCCTAAAATGAGTGTTTTGAAATGTGTCCATGTTAACTCACACAAAAAAGGAATGTATGCCCAAAGATATTTAGTGTCATTCATATTTTTATGAATGCCAGACAAATAATTCAGTATCATACTGGTGTATTATTCACACTTTTTTAAGAACTGGGAGATATAGTGTGATTCTTTCAGATGTCTTATTGCAGGGATTTTCAACCCTTATGATTTTTCTTATACTGAATTTATTTTCTATGTATTATTGATAATTATTTCCTTGTATTTTAAGTTACCCTGTTTAAGACATTTTCTCATGCCATTTAGTATCTGTCATGGTGCTTTTTAGTTAGGTGCCCCTCAATTATTTGTTCAATTTTCTTAACTTTTGTTAGAAGCATGATATAGATTTATTTAATCTGCTAGATGTGCTAAGTTCTTTTATTGGAACTTTCTCTACTGAGTGACTTCTAGAATGTGGGTGGGTGCTCTGTCCTTGTGTTGATTTCATCTGCCCTCAGGTTTATAATACCTTTTAGTGCTTTCTTGAGGTAATATAACCCAGAGAATACTTGAGCCTAGGAGGGTTGCTCTGACTCTTTCCTGAGGAAATCCTAAAACTAATAAACAGAAAAAGAAATGCTCTGCATAATGATTAACATGTTCAAAGGAGAGTGATAGGAAATCTTAACATTTTGTTAAGGCCACTCTTCTAACCAGTGCTGTGACTAGAGAAAGGCCTGCTTATTCTCTTTCACTTTCTGCCCCATTTTTCCCCTTTCTTCCTTCAAAATTTTCCCCTTGCCTCTTTCAAATTCAGCAGACATTAAAACACAACACTTAAATTATAAAGATGTAGTATCAGATTATTGTAGAAATTTATATTTTACTGAAAAGTAAGAAGAAGAAAAACTACTGATAAATATTTGTGTTTTCTTCTAGTCTTGTATTTTTGTACAAGTATTTGTGTTTTTTTTCCTTCAAAATCAGATGATGTTCTGGACAGAGTTTTTCATTTTTTTTAAACAGCATTGTGGGGGAGCATTTAAACATTGAGGAGCTATTATGTGCTTAGTCACTGTGCAAAGTATTTTTCTGGTTTAGGGTGCCTTTCTTTTTACTTGGAACACCCTCTGTTCATGTTTGTCTGTCTTGTGAACTTTTCACTTGTCCTTCAAGTGTGAAATTGGACATGAACCCTTACCTCCAGGCAAAATTAGGAACTGTACTTCTTTGCTTCCTTAGCTGTCTGTACTAACCTCTGGGCACTTGCAGCTTTGATTTATTTCTGTTTATTACTTACCTCCACTGGGACTATGGGTTCCCTTAGGGCAGCAGTTTAATCTTCTTTCCATTGCATCCCTATACTTTAAATGTCTCAATGAATACATGCATGAGTGAATGATTTTGTTTTCCTCCTAACCAAATCATATGAGATAGTTATCATTACTCCCTTTTTCACAGATGAGGAAGCTCAGGTTTGGAGAGGTTAAGTAACTTTGCCCAAGGTCACATTAAGCAGGAACTGAGGATTCTGGAAAACTTCAAATTTAAGTCTTTTACTGTATCATACTACCAGGAAAGAGTAACAGCTAGTACATTTTAGAGCCTGAATAATCCAGGCTGTCAGACTTCAAAGTACCATGCTTATCTCTATACTACATTTATATTGATATATTGAAAGCACTGCACTATTTTTCAAAATCCATTTTATTTTTTGTCCTTAAGGATCAAAAGATTATGTGACTAACTTTTGTATGTGCCTATTTCATCTTCCCCCTCCAAAAAAAAAATTAAAAATCCCAGGCAAAATGTTTCATTTTACTTCTTGAGCATGTGATCTCAGTTCGATTCTTCATTTTACCTCTATATCCATGGTCTTAGTTAGAAAACAAACACACACAATTCTGTTATGTTTGTTTTTTAGAGTTGTTTGTCAGATCCTATTATCCCTAAAAGCCAGGGTAAAAAGAATATTATTGCCATCTGAAAATTAGTATTTCAAATGTAGCTCTTAGTGCAGGCCTGGCCTCCTGAGATTAGCTACCTTTTACATTTTATTCAGTGCCCAGCTGGATTCCTTTTAACTAATTATGATGAGTAGGATCATCCCAGTGAGCTCTCTCTTCTTCTCAGTTGTCATAATGATTCTGAAGTGTGGTAATTTGGTAGTTAGATTTGCTCTTTAGGTTAGCCAATCTTCATATCAAGAAGGTTTATATTCTAGAATTCATTTAATTTCTTTCAGTTTATTCAAATTTATAGTTTTCATCTCTTTGCAGCCTTTGTGTTAATTATCTCTATCTTTATAATTTTTCAACTGCCTTAATAGGACAGTAGGAGAAAGAGCAGTGGGCAGAGAGACCCAGATTCCTTTCTGTTCATTGTGACAATTGGACAAGGCACTTCATTTGTCTGGATCTGTTTTCCTTTCTTTAAGCTGTAGAATTAGGTTGATTATACATAAAGATCCTTTCAATTCAAAGATTCTATAATTTAACTCCTTAGAGCTGTTTTACAGAATAATACAGAAGTTTGTATTATACTCTTAAATTTTGTTTTTAGAGAATGCTTTTCTTCTGCAGATCTTAAAGCACTTAAGTGTTACTAGTTAGCCATTGTATTCCAGAGAGAGAAATATAGTTAAATGACTGAGATTAGAATGTTTCAACTTTTATCAAAAAGAGTGGTTTATTATATTACATTATGAATTTTGTAGAATATTTTAAAGTACATACTTTAAAAATTACATTTTATGAACAATTACATTTACACATAACTTTAATATAGAATTATTAAAAACCTTTAAAAAAGAAACTATCCAGTGTAGATAATAAGAGTTCTTGTATCTAAAAAGATCACCTTTAATAAGTTCCAGCTTTAATCAAAAGCACACGGATTCAAATAAACATTTAACTATCACTTATAAGACCTGAGGTTTGATTTAGAAGAAACTTTTTTTTTATAAGAACTATACCAATGTAGACTGGAAGCCTGCTAATGTTTAAAGGAGAAGGTAACATGTTTGAACTCAAAAGATTGTTTTTGCTATTATTTTGATAGAATGTATGTATCTCTAGTACTTTGTAATAATCATTTATTGGTTTTAGATAAAAAGACTTTTTGAAGGGGACCACTTGGAAATTGAGCTATTTTTTGTTGTCTAGGGTGAAAATCAAGCTTTCGAAATTTATTTACTTATCTACAAATCTTCAAAGGGGAGAAGTTAGGAGTAGATAAGTCTTGTTTTAGTTGATGAATATACAGACTCATTTATAACCACTAGTGATTCTGTGTTTTTGAATTATTATTGAGGAATTGATAAAAATTTTTATATAATTTGCTGAAAGTAAGACATCATTGTTTCTGTAAAATGATGTAGCCAAGAGGCTTAAGATGTCAGTTTAAAATATAATTATCACAGATTTTCTGTAAGAGAGTAATTCTAAAAGTTTTAATTAGGGAAACTCCCATTTTCTAGATTATATATGCTAGATATGTTGCATTTCTAGGGTAGTTAGTAAGTTTTTATAACAAGTGAATAACTATTGAGTTGGTCAGAGGATGAAGAAAAGAAACTTGCCAGTAAAGACAGCTACCAACCTATGTAAAGCTCCTCATATAGCATTTACTTGATGAAAAAGTAATGGCTGGTATTAGAAAGTCCCATTTATCCAAGACAGTGTTGGGGCAAAAAGGCATAAGCTGTTGTAGATGTTAATGTGCAGTACCTTAAAGCTTTTTTCTTTCAGATACATATTTTTGAGGATACTAACTAAATTTGCATGTAGGCATATTTCACAAATGCTCTAATGTCGCGGGTATGAATTATAAACTAGGATTTTTGGATATCAGTTTCTGTAGATAATAAGAAATGATTTTTAGATTGAATTATCAGCTACTTTTAACTTTAGTAGTACCTCTATGTTTTACTGAAATATAGTTCTACATAGTTATTTGCTTGGGGAAATAAACTAAAGATGTACAAAATAATTGAAAGAATTTGCCTAATCCTTTGTCCTGATCCAGAAACTAAACGTTTTAGATGCAAATCTGAAATAATCCAGTTGCCATTCTTCCTGAGCATCGTGACAGTTGCTCAGGCCTCAGTTATTTTGGTAGGTTAAAATTGTTTTTTGAAGGAGCTTACAAAATATAATTGGTGGGAAATAATTTTTAAAAAATAATAATTACAGTAGAATCACTTATATTCCCACAATTCTAAATACAAGTTGGACTGTAGTTCTTTGACTTGTGTTTCCTAGGAAAGTAAAAAAGGTACCCTGATATGACAATGTGAGATTTTTCCTCCAAGAATTCTAATAACATTAATGACTTTACTTTGATTTTTATTTATTCATTCTACAAATATGTATCTACCTCATTCCAGGTAATTTTTTTGGGTGTTAGGAATACAGCAGTGAAGAAAATACACAAAATCTCTTCTTTCATGTTGATGACCAGGGTTGATTTACAAAATTATTCTTTTGTGTTGTATTGTTGTTCTTGACCTGGTGGTAATACTATTATTAATGTGTGTCCTATTTGATGGTACAGATATACATACGTGTGTGTGTGTGTGTGTGTGTGTGTAAAATTATAGCACTTAGAAATACTAATACTATTGATGTGTGTCTACTTTGATGTAGCCATACGTATTATTATTATGTTCTTTTTTGCCTAAGGATTTTTAATATTCTGGTTTTCTCTGTTTACTCTTTTAATAATTAGGTATTTATAAAATACATCAGGGATTTGAACATTAGCTTAGATTAAAAAATAGAACACAGTTTTTGTTTTTGTTATTTTATTGTCTCATTCTTGTGTTAGCTCAAGTCCAGAAATTTGCTTGTGTTTTTTTTTTAAAAAACAACTTATGTTTCAAGAAATTTTGGCTGCAGGGCTCAGTTATTTAGTGTGTTGTATTTATAAAATTGTTAATTTGATACCTTTTTGAAAACAAGTTAACTTTTATAGGAAAAACAATTCTGCTTCATTGGGTGAGACTTTGGTACAAGTAATACCTTTCATTTGTATTCTTACTATTTGTATAAAATCTAGTCTTCGGATTTTTGATCAGTTCATCATCACTACTGAATAAATCAAGCAGTAGAGAGTTTACCCATCACCTGTGTGCTTTTCATTTTGGCATGCTTACTTTTGCTACTTTGTAGCACTTGTAAGATTAATATCTAAGCATATGATTTAATCAAAACATGTAAAAGTAAGTTAGAGTGCCATGCCATTTAAATATTGGTTGTTATATCATTTAAATGTACTTATTTTGTGACTGTTTCTTACGTTTTGTTCAATTATTAAATATTTAAAATTTTATTTTTCTGCTGGGCGTGGTGGCTCACACCTGTAATCCTAGCACTTTGAGAGGCCAAGGTGAGATGATCTCTTGAGGCCAGGAGTTCAAGATCAGCCTGAGCAATGTAGGGAGATCCTGTCTTTACAAAAAATACAAAAATTAGCTGGATATGGTGGCACATGCCTGTAGTCCCAGCTACTCAGGATGCTGAGATGGAAGGATTGATTGAGCTCCGGAGTTTAAGATGGCAGTGAGCTGTGATGACACCACTGCACTCTAGCCCGGGGCAACAGAGTGAGACCCCATCTCAGAAAGAAAATTATTTTTCTGATTCATATTTTAAAATTGTATTTTGCTCCATGGTGGAACAGTTTGCGATGGAATGGATCTTTTAAATAAAATAAATAGTTTTTTTCCTTGTGTTTTATTTATGCTTTTTAGGTGGCAGCCAATGCACACATTCCTCCAGACTACCTCCTTAAAATTTGTGAGCGGATTGGTCCCTTACTTGATAAGGAGATCCCTCAGAGTGTTCCTGGGGTACAGACATTACTAGGTGTCGGTCGACAGTCTTTGTTACGGGATGCCAAAGGTGAGATTTTCAGATTTTAGAACTGTGATATCAGAGGAAGGAGTAGAGAGCAGCTTATTTTTAGGTTGAGTAAATGTTCCCATGCTTTTCTAAATACTGATTTTTTTCTAGTTTTTTAATCTTACCACTGTTGTTTTTATTTTCTTAGTGTACAAGTACATTTTTTAAGACTTAAAAAGCAGCCCTTTTTTGGTAAAACAGTGACTATCATAGAGGTGAAGAATAAAAAATCCCTTTGTAATCGTGGAATAGCGATCTGAAAGATTGCTGCTTTGATTAATATAGTATACATGCTTAAAAGAGTGTGTCATTACATCATAATGTTCTTACTCTGTTGGTCTTGATAATATCATCCTAATATTGTATATTTCATAATGGATAAATGAAAATTATATGTAAACTTTTTATAATTGAAAATATTTATACAAAAATATCAATCTTTCAGTGACTATTAAATAACAGTTTACTCAGCTAGTTTTCTGTTTTCTTAACAGATTTTTTCCCGAGTTTTACATGGAACTCCAATATGTAAAACATATAAAGTGGTGTTTTGTAAACATAAAAATGTGAAATTAGGCATTAGGGATGCCTCTTGAATTAATAAATGCTTCAGGTCTAGCAACCCATTTTTTTATTAACATAGTATTTTTAAAAATCCTAATTCACCAAGATAAATAGTTGTATAAATGATGGTACCAGGTTTTAAGCATCTCATTTTATAATTTATGGAAAGTTTTCAATTTAGTTAATTTGTAAGCTTTCAATAGGATAGTAGAATCTTTTTGTTTCAAAGCCAAATTATTAGTAATATTTAATATTTGCTTGAATATTTTGACCTAAACATAAAAGTGAGACAAAAAACAAACTATTTGTACTCAGTTATCATCTGATATGCAGTGTTGTTACCTATTATGATACAGCTGGCAAATACTCCACAACATGAGCATACACCCAAGTATAAACGTGCCTGAATTTTCCCTGGCAAGTTTGTGCTATGGTTGGTCGTGTCCTTGCTTATACAGTTTTATATGTGTAGACATGCATAGCCTAAAGATCAAAAAGGACTGATTTAAACTTAAAACCATATTAATCTGTGACATATTTACATAAGATTCAAGCATGTACGTAATAAAAGCTTTAGTTCAAGGCCAGCACAGAAATAAAATATCCTGATGCTATGTTAGAGTGTTGGTGTTTACCAGTCATAATTTAGTTTATCACGTTTAAATATATGCATATTTTTATTATGGTTTTAATAGTTAAAAATATATTCCAACAAATGAAATTAAAATCTGATATTTGCCTCTGAGACGCAGTTGAATAACACTACTCTATTCCTTAACTAACTGTTTTGGTCTTTTTATATAGACTGTAAGAGTACACTATGGAATGGGTCTGCTTTTGCAGCTCTACATAGAGGCAGACCTCCAGAACTACCTGTAAATTATGTGAAACCTCCAAATGTGGGTGAGTAAAATCCAGTGTGACTTATAAACATATTCTTGATTCCTTCCTTCCTGAACTCATTAGAAGCCAAAAATAGGTACCAGAATTAAATTTGAAGTATAAACAAACCGTTACATTCTTGAGAAGTTTCATAGTTGGCCCAGATTTTTAAAACATTTTTACTTAATGCAAATATAATCATGGTTTTGTAAAAGTTGACTTTTTTTCTTTTTCATTTCATTTCATTCTTTCTTAGCAGAAGCATTTCTTTTTTTATATAGTACAGGTGTTTTTTAGCTATATGGTTGTCTATTTACATGTGTATGTGCTGAGTTTCTCAAAGATTTTACAGAGTACTATGTAAAGATAGCTCTCAGAAGGAAACGAAAGTACATCCTGCTTATATCTGTTTGCCAAAATTATAATGATGCGCTATACATTTTTGTATGTCTTTATTAAGACAAAAGGTCATCATTCTGGTTCGAGTTTACTGAAAGTCACATGTCCCATTCAGATTATTCTTGGGACATCTATGGCCAGACTATTATGAAGAAATGCTAATTCCCAAAGAGATCTAGGTACAAAACCATTTATATCAAAGTTAGCTCTCACAAAGTATGTGCAAAACAAAGGTCGTGGATAAGTAATTGCTCCTCTACTCCCCTATTTTCTCAATCTTCTAAAAATTATTTTATATAGTGCCTAGTGCTTACAGAATATGCCTTAAAATTTGAAAGAGATGAATTTCAAATAGGAAAATAAGAATACTTTTTAAAAAGGAATGCTGTTTTATACAACAGCATATAGAACTTATCCCCAGCAGTTAAATAAATTGAAGCTAGAAATAATTTTAAAAGATATTTAGACAAAATCACTGATTAAATGTTTGTAAAGCTTATTAAGAGATGGATGTTACTTGGAAAAGTTGGCTACTGGATTGGGTCTAATTAGATATGACACTGCTAATATATATATTTTTTAACTTTCAGAGGTAGTTTATCTATCATAGTTTAATTAACTTATTGAATTGAATTGAGATAGCTTTTGTTATTCATACATTTATGTTCAAATATAAAATGTTTTTAGCTATACTGTTAACATTATTTTGTAGTGCTTTATACTTCATTGGTCATGTGTGAAATGTTGAAAAGCAGCCTTTAGAGTGTTAGGTTCTAAGGTTTTCTTTATCCTCTCTTCCCTTCTCTTTCTTTTTTTTCCCTTTTAACTGAGCATATATTTTCAAACTTCTGCTGGTTTTGTATAGTAAACTCTTTACACTCACATGAATCACTTTGTTATTCTTTTCATAACTGCTTGGGAATTGTAGTGCCCCTGGCATCGATTGCTTGATTGATTGATTTATGCATGACATAGAATTTTTTTTTCCAATTCATCTTAAATCTACTATGTTATTTGGGGAGGAGCTTTTAGAATACAGACAATTCAATCATGATGTATTTTCATGTAGTACATACTAGTCAAGATACTTAAGTTTAAAATATTTAGAATTCAGAGCCTGATAAAAACTCCAGAGTATTTGACTAAGAAAGTAAGCAAGATGAACATGAAATCTTTTCAAGTTGTGATTTGTAGCAGTTTTCTCATTGTGGGGCACAGGTCTCCATAACTACATTAAAATCAATCAGTTTTATAGTTTGCCAGTCTAAACAACACTTATCATGAAAGTAAATCTTCCTGAAAGTTTTATCAAAGAATCTTAGAACTAGAAAGAATTTTAGCAACACTGTTTCTCAAAAAAAAAAAAAAAAAAAAAAAAGAGTTCTATGGTCAAGTAAACGTGGGAAACGGTGAATTTAAAAAAAAGGTAACAAGGAGCCGGGCACAGTGGCTCATGCCTGTAGTCCCCACAACTAGGGAGGCTGAGGCAGGAGGATCACCCGAGCCCAGGATTTGGAGGCTGCCATGAGCTAGGATTGCACCACTGCACTCTAGCCTGGGTGACAGAGCAAGACCCCATGGAGAGGGAGGTGGTGGGGAGGAGAAAAATTTGAATGAATGTAGGACTATTCAGAACCTTTCAAGCTAAATGCATTGTAAATCACCTTATAGGAAATATTTCCCAAGTAATTTGACCAAGGAAACCCTTTTCCAAGAATACTTGTAAGATTCTGAAAGTTTCCTGGGAACAAATTTGGGAAACTGGGTTGTAAACCCCTCTGTGTACGGCAGAGAAATCCAAAGCTGAGATTGGCCAAAATCACACTGCTTATCTTCAAAATAGTCTATTTCTATATCATGTTCATGGTTGGATATCACCATGTTTCCTTGGTGTAACAGATTTCCGCTAACAGAGCTCTGAAGATAGAGGATTAGCCTCGTTACTTTTATGTTTAAAGTCAAGTATATTAAAGTATAATTGACATAAAATAAAATTCTCCCTTTTTTAGTGTGCAGTCAATGAGTTTTGACAAATATAACATTTGTATAAGCACCAGCACAATAAAAATATAGAATATTTTTATCATCCCCCTCAATACTCCTCCCTCAACCCCTGGAAACCATTAACCTTTCTGTGACTGTACTTTTGCCTTACTTAGAATGTCATCAAAATTAAATCATACAGTATGTAGCCTTTTGTGTTTGTCTGCTTTTGTTTAGATTAGTGCTTTTGAGATTCATGCGTGTCATTTCATGTGTCATTAGTTTATTTCTTTTTATTACCAAGTAGTATTCCACTCATTCATCAGTTGGTGGACATTTGAATTGTTTCCACATTTTGGCTATTATGAATAAAACTATTGTAAATATTCATGTACACGTTTTTCCATGAACATCTCTCTTCATTGGTTTGGGGTAAATATTTAGGTAGTGGGATTGTTGGATCATATGATAAGTACAGGTTTAACTTTGTAGGAAACTGCCAAACTGAAGGTGGCTGTCACAATTGTATTCCTACCAGCAATATATGAAATTTCCAGTTGCGCCACATTCTCACCAGCTTCTGGTGCTGTCAGTTGACATATTTTCATGTGCATATTTGCCATTTTATATGTCTTCTTTAGTGAAGTATCCATTTATATTTTTTGCCCATTTTTTAAATTAGGTTGTTTGTTTTTTTCTTATTGTTGAGTTCTGAGAGTTCTTTATATAACTTGGATACAAGTCCTCTTTATTTTGCAAATATTTTCTTCCATTCTGTGGTTGTCTTTTTATTTTTTAACCATGTCTTTCAAAGAACAGAATTTTTTTTTCTTTACCATTTTATTAC
>NW_012154840.1:1124604-1135220 GCF_000956105.1 Propithecus coquereli
TTTTATGGTTAGAAACTACTTTTTGTATTTTGATTTTAGTAACTCACTTTAAAGATCACATTGTGCCAGTTCTTTCTTATGAAAGTTTTATAATAGACTTTGGCCAAAAATAATAAAATTCTAACCTTATCTGGACTCTGTACTATGTTGGATTATTTATTCAAATATTCCCATCTTTCGTGTAGTTAATCAACAGTGTTATTTAGTAATTTAATGAAATGGAGGTGAGGGAGCATGGGGAAGGAATTTGGGAGTTAATTCCCAGATTCTATTCTCCACGCTAAATATTGTAACAGTTTAAATATATGTGTGCTTACATTTACCAAGGGTGAATTTCTAAATTTCTCCAGGGAAGAGCAAAGATACCTATGATATTTACATTATCACAGGTCTAAGCTCCAGTCATGCCATTTCATTAGCTGATGCTTGACTAATCAAATTGGTTTTGCATTGTGCCAAAATTAAATCAGAGGAAGAAAATTGAACTAAATTCAAAGTAGTGTTAATGCTTAATGCTACTCAAAGAAATTCTGGGGGATATGTAATTAATATTTGTGGTATTGTTTCAGGTCTTGCAGTATCACCACTAAGTATTGTTATTTCATCATCCTTTTAAAGATTAATATTTATTTTAAAAACTTTGTAGTAATTTTATTAGAATTTGAAATTAAAATTTCATATAAACCTAACTCTGCTGCTGCGCTAATTAGGCAATACAGAGGTAGTTTTAGAAGTGTGTTTCATGTCTATTTGAAGAACTAGTGTTTGTATTATCCATCATGATAAAAATGTCATACATTTTCCTAGTTATTATATCCTAAACAATGTTCATAAAATTATCTGTAGAAATGGCAGAAGGATGGCTTATTCGTTTAGTTCAAAACTGACATACCCAAGGAACTAATGTACATGCATATATTTCTAAACTGAGTCAAGGGCATGATGCAATAAGACTCTACCTTTAAACCTTGTGTTTTCCCTTTTGTCTTTAGTACAATTGGCATATAGTAATGTACTGTAATTTCTGTAGTAGGCCTCTAATTATAGTGTTATGTAGCTTAGGAGGCTTGCATTAATTCTAAAGCCAAACTAATACTTACGTGTTGCCATAAGCTTTCATTTAGCATTGATTGACTCTTATTGACCATTGTATCGTTATATATCACACTTAATGCCACAGTTCACTTGGAGGTGGGAAATCTGTCTCTTCTAAATATGTAAATTAAACTGAAAGAATGTAGTGTAGTTTAAACTGTTTTTATCTGGCTGAGGTGATTGGGTTTCTGCTAGGAATATTTGTCACCCTCCCTAATTTTACATAGTTCCTATCTCTTGCCCACGAAACATACTTTTGACAACCCAGCCTTTTTGTTGCTTTGCCTCTCTCCACTTAGCCACCTTCCTTCTTTTTGTACTTACATAATCGCGCATGAAGCAAGTTGCTTCTAAAATGTATCTGGAAAAGAGCAAGTGATGCTAGTCACACCTGCAAGTAATTACACTGGAATATAAACTCAGAATTTTTTGTATGTGCTACATTGTGAGTGCTCACTAAATATTAAATGGTTGTAAGTGCTATAATTGCTGCCACATGGAAACCGAAGCATCCCTTTTAAATGTGTTTATACGGTTTTCTACAAGCTCATATGAGTTTCTAGCCCTGTATATCCATTTCTGGAATCAATATTGTAGTAATGTTAGAATTAATAATTGTAGTATCTGTATTTAAAAGAAAGCATTTTATATGGAGGCTTATTTTCATCATATAAAATATAATGAAAAAAATTCTGTTTAATCTTATTATAAACATTTTTCTCCTTTCCTCATTATTCCTTATCAAACCTTTAACTTTTTCTTTCAATATATACTAAAGTAGTCCAATACAATGTTTTGGTATTTTTTGTGTGTATTTAACTCAGTACGTTATAGAAACAGAACTTTATACTTCACAAAGGGAAGCTGTAAAACAGTGTCAGGTTTATTTAGTTGGAGGAAAAGGCTGTCTAAAACTTCTGTGTATAATAACCAAATCAGGTTAAAAGGCTTAGAAGAGGATGACAATATCCTGTGGGTTTATCATCCCAAATTATATTAAATAAACTTTGCAGAAAGTCTGAATGGAATTGGAAAGTGTTTTTTGCCTTATTTCATTTAATGTTATTCTAGCAATAAGACCATTAATGGCCATGAATATCAATAGCCTATAGGACTTACTAGTGTTATTTAAGTAATACTGTGGATGGGTGTTATGGGAGGGGATGGACATCAGCCTTGAAGACTCTAAGGTTTTTCTATGGTTGGTTAAAGTTTTAGAGACCTAATTTGATTCATACTAGCATCAAATCCATGATAGAAATAATTCTGTGATTTTTTTTTTACTTATGCTAGAGTTTTCTCATTTTATTCAAATTCATTTTTGTACCTTTCCTGGCTTTTTTCAAGGCTTTATATTAATTTGTTTAGTTGTTAGAGCTTTTTTGGGAAACCCCCAACCAAGCTTCACAGAAAATGCTACTAGGCATTGCAAATCTAGAATTGACAATGAATTTTATGAGTCACTTTCCAGTGTTTTTGACAGAGTATTTTCTTAGTCTATTATTGTCCTTTCTACTTAAAGAAGCTGATATGCTTACTGCATTTTAACCAGTCAGAAGGTTGCATATATACATTCTATTTTCTGATTATTTTTTTTTATTTCAGCATACTATGGGGGTACAGATGTTTAGGTTACATATGTTGCCCTTGCCCCCCCTCCCCCCCAAGTCCGAGCTTCAAGTGTGTCCATCCCCCGGATGGTGCGCATCGCACTCATTGTTTGTGCATATGCCCGTCCCCCGCCCCCCCCCCGCCCAAGATCCAGTAAATGTTATTCTTATATGTGCACTTATGTGTTGATCAGTTAATACCAATTTGATGGTGAGTACATGTGGTGCTTGTCTTTCCATTCTTGGGATACTTCACTTAGTAGAATGTGTTCCAGCTCCATCCAGGAGAATATAAGAGGTGCTATATCACCATTGTTTCTTAAAGCTGAATAGAATAAAACTAATGTTGACTGACTTTTTTTGTAAACAAGAAAATGCTAATTCAAGATTATTTCAGCCTTGCTTAAGTATAGCTTATTTTCTGAAAAACTCTTTGTATTTGAAGATGAGGATATTGATGATGGTGGGTATGGTGCAAAAAGCCTGATCTGTGAACAGTAGTTCTTTCTGCCCTGTGTATATAAAGCTTTAAAACTGTTTTTGATCAACAGTTATTGGCTGAGCCTGGTACTATTTTTGATTCTGTCTTAAGTTTTTGATGAAAGCAACCCTCCCTGCTTTATCCCCCACCACATCCCCACATTCCTGACTTGTAATTGAGGTAGGTGTGCAGCAACTATTTCTTAGAAGTTAAAACTTTGCTCTATTGTTTTGAAGTTGGCTTACAGGATTTTAAAAACATTTCTTCTTGATCCTATGGACATCCTAATAGAATATTATTTTGGTAGGAATGTCTTTTGTCCTTCATTCTCCTCATAAGACTAGTCTAGCAAAGTTGGTTTGAGATTATTCTTTATCATAGCTAGATTTGTATTTTCCAAAGCCTTATTGGAAACACAGTACTTTTAAACTTTCTGGGTTATTTAAAGTTTAAAACACAATACAGTCATTTTTTATCATGTGACACATGAAACGTAGCTTCTGTGTACACGAATTAGCTTGACATATGGCTAAAACAATTAATTTGGTTTGTCTTTTAATACCATTTCCAAAAAAATTGGATACATTCCATTTTTATATAATTTATATTAAAGTTAAATTAAAAATTAGAACATTATACAAGGTTTTATGAACACTGTGTATACTCTATTATTAGATTATAGGTGACAGATAAAATTGCTCAAGAATTGTGTGACTCATTTATATTAAAAATCAGATAATATCACTAATTTGTACACTTCTGGTTTTATCTAGAGCTTGTTACCAAGTTGATGATAAACTTTCTTTCCAGGCAGATATGAAAGTTGCCTGGCTTTGGTTAAATTCTGTATCTCTTAGCATTATTAATCATAATATTTCTTGTGATACAAGCAGAATTCAGTGAGTTATATTTCTTGGCAGTTAAAGTCTCTTGTGGTCAGTGATTTTCTGGTTTAAGTTCAGAAGCTTTTTGGGGGGGGAGTCTCTAGAAGGGCCTTTTTTCAGTGCTAAACTGCTGAATATGTAGGACAATTCAAAATAAATTTCCTTGTTAAAGCATAATCAACCAAAGACCACCAAGAATTCACCTGTAGTCTGACAAAATCAGATTTATTGACTCATAGTGAGGGCGTAAACTGCCAAGGAACCATGGGAGACCTCTGGGTAAGAAGAATGAGGGAAGTGTCTTTCGTAAGGTTTGGTTTACATTAAAGAATTCTGAGGAGGGTCTAAAGGAAGCCAGGGTGAGTTCTGGATTGGTGGCTGTTTCTGAGGCAAATTGGGAAAAGCAGGGATTAACTAGGGGTTGTGTGCTGTCATGAAGCAAGGGTGGTTTAGGAATTTGTTATCTCCCTCTGGTAATAAATGAAAATAGCAAAGTGGATCTGGGGGCATCATTGGTTAAGAAAGCAGTTATCACTCAAGAGGGGTCGTTATGATATTTTACAAGTGCTGCATGACCTTGGGTAAGGCAATGTTTCCTGTTAACTTTGGAGCTGGTTTTATCTGTGTCTGTCTTCCCAAGCCTGATTAATTGCACGGCTGCTTTTTTTCTTTTTTCAATCCTAACTGATATTTACTCTTTCGTTCCCAGATAGGTCTTGACTCTTTCAACATATAGTCTTATAAATCTTTTGAAAAGCACATGGTCAGCATATAACAATTTGTTATTAATTTTATTTAAGATTTTTTATTGATGTTCTTAGTTTTTTGAGTTGAAAATCCTTTATTTTGGCCTAGAAACATTTTTTTTTTATTTATTTCATGATACTATGGGGGTACAAACATTTTGGTTACATGTTATGACTTTGCCACACCCAAACCATGATTTGAGACGTGCCTTTCCCCTCCTACAATGCTCACCACGTCCATTAGTTGTGAGTTTACCCATCCCCAACCCCTCAGTCTCTGGAGAATATTACTACCGTGTGAGCACCATAGTGTTGATCAGTTAGTGCCAATTTGATGGTGAGTACAAGTGGAGCCTATTCTTCCATTCTTGTGATACCTCACTTCGGAGGATGGGCTCAAGTTCTAGCCAGGAAAATATAAGAGGTGCTAGATCACCGTCATTTCTTATAATTGAGTAATATTTCAGTGTATGCATATACCAAATTTTATTAATACACCTGCACCCGACTGTTTATGGCAGCACAATTCACTATTGCAAGGATATGGAAACAATCCAAGTGCCCCTCAATTCTTGAGTGGATTAATAGAAACATTTTTTTTAACACCAAAGTTCTCTGCCTGTGTGAAATAGTTTTAATATAGACAGATTTTTTTTCTAGTGTAAATAGAGAATTTACTAGTGGTCTAGTGGTCTAAAAACTGATGTGGCCATCTTGGAATACTCTTTGGATCTTGATGAGCTTTTCAGTAGAACCCAAATTAGTAGAAATGAGAGTCTCTGCTGATTGTGTTAAGTATCTTGCAGTAGAGGTAAGGTTAAGGGATATAATGTAGAATTTTTTTCTGTTAACGTTATTTCCTATTTCAGACTCATAGCAGATTGTATTTTCTAACATTTCATTAAATAGCATTGAAAAATGGGAGGACGATAAACTAGAATCAGAAGACCTGGATTGAGCCTAGGTCCTGCCATTTATTGGCTCTATGATGTTAGGCAAGACACTTACTTTCTTTGCGCCTTAATTTACTCATTTACTAAGTGAAGAAAATACTCGCCTTCCAATCTCATAGGATTACTGTGAACTCAAATTAGATGTCTGTGGAATTACTTTATAAGCTTTAAAATGTTATGCAAATGTAATTTGTAATTATGATACTGAATCACACATGCTGATAATAATGTGGGTAATGATAATAATGACTCAGATTAAAAATTCAGTGTTTGAGTTATCTTCATAAAAAGCTTATGTAGTTCACATGCAGCTATAGTGGGGCTCTACTTTAATATGCAAACTTAGTCAGACCTAAGTCCTTTGACTCCAAATCCAGTGCTCTTTCCACAAAATTAGCTCAGCAGTAAATAATATGTATTTCCTAGTTGCCATAGTAGAACCTCTTGTCAACTACTTTAGGTGCTCTGAAATACCTGTAATACACATATTTGCTGTCACTTTCCCAAGCAGTTTCCAGCCTCTGATTTATGTTTAGAGTCATAGCCTTCACTTTGTTGTGTGTGTTTTAAATACAATATGAGAGAATATGGAGGGAATTAGTAAAAGCTATTATTTTATTCAATATACTTTGAGCCCCTACTGAATCAAGTATAGCCACTTGAAAATCGAGTAATGGTTTTATTAAGAAGAGAGTAGCCTGTTTGATATAATAAGAGCCTAGAGTTTGTAGTGGAAGTTGAAACTGGAAAGGGAGGTAGGGATCCAATTATTCTGTACCCTCCATGCCAGGAGTCTGCAAACTTTTCATGTAAAGGGCCAGATAGTAAATGTGTTTGGTCTTCTGGGCCATTTGGTCTCTGTTGCAACTACTCAACTCTTGTTAGTGTGAAACCAGCCATAGATAATATGTAAATGAATGAGCATGACTGTTTTCCAATAAAACTGTATTTGTAAAAAGAGGTTGTGGATTACATTTCCCCATGGACCTTAGTTTTCCAACCCCTGCTCTACACAATAAATGAGTTTAGATTTTATCCTATAGGTATAGAAGAACCATTCGATGTTTTTGAATAGGAAAATTGTATGATTAGAATTTTATTTTGAAAAGGTAACTCAGGTGGTATAATATAGGATAAGTTGGAGGAGGGAAGTGGAGAAGGCAGGTGGGGAAATCAGGGGAAATATAGATACAGACAGCAAAATGGTGAATATGGGGATGCTAGCAATAGAAATTGAGATAACTGGATTGATTTAAGCAAAATCTTGGAGGTAGAATTAATAACACAGTTTGGTTGGGTATGGGGCATAAAAAAAGAATAAAAATAATCTGTTAGTCACAAAGTTGAGGAAAGGGAAAACTATAGAAAACTTGTGATAGAAGGCTAATGAACTTGATTTAGGAAATCTCCATCTGTGGTACATTCAGGTAGAAAGGGATAGTTGTCCATTAGGTAGTTGAAAATGTAGGCCTGGAGCTAAGGTGAAGGATAAAGGTAGAGAGAAAGATTTGGTAGTAATTAATTTGTGGTTAGGTAAGGTCATTTAGGGACAGCGTGAGGATGGAGAAGAGAGCTTTGGATAAAATTTGAAGGAACCATCAGCATTTTAACAAGTGTGTCAGGATAGAAGAAACAATATAAGAAACTAAGAAGGCAAGATTTGGAGGCAGGGGAAAATCAGAAATGATATCTAGTAAATTATAAGAAGAGAATTACAGATTTGATCAACATTCCCTATGATACTTACTCTATGGAATTTATGTTCTCAATGGTATTAGAAGATTAAATGATAATAAATATTAATTAACTTTCTAGAAATAGGATTTATTTGATTCAGCAAATACTTGAAAACCAAATACGTGAAAAGAATTTTCCAAAGTGTTCAGGGCAGTTGTTACTGCCAAGG
This sequence comes from Propithecus coquereli, assembly GCF_000956105.1. Classification (NCBI taxonomy): domain Eukaryota; kingdom Metazoa; phylum Chordata; class Mammalia; order Primates; family Indriidae; genus Propithecus; species Propithecus coquereli. The sequence goes on from NW_012154840.1 coordinate 1,132,280, forward strand.
AATTTTCTCTTTGATTGGGAAGGTAGTGGGTGGCAGAATATGATTATAGTACAGGATATAGACTAAGTGATTTAAGGGAAATAAAAAGTGTAATGGGAATTACAGAAGGGAGAGATGAAACTGATTAAGAGAAACAAGGAAAGACTTTAAGGAATGAATGACCTTTGAGATTAACTTTGAAGAGTTAGTTATAATTTGAGAGATGGAACATTCCAGGTAAGAAGATATCTATATAGGACAGAGAAGGAGTCCTGTCTGATTTCAGGTGGAGAATTTATGCCTTGGAGGAATAGGAATTATAGTTGGATATTTTGGGAGGGGTGGGACTAGATTAATTAAACAAATACCTGAGTGCCTTTTGCTTCCAAGTTACTGAGCTAGGTCAGTGTGTGATAGGTTAGACATTAATCCTTACCCTTAAAGTGCTTATAATCTTAGATCAGAGATACACACAAGTAACAAATACAAGGTATACTATAAGGTCCAGAATTGAAGCAGGAGAGTTCAGTTTTGGCTGAAGTGATGGAGAAAGATTTCATGAAAAAGGTGATTACTTTAGGCTGTGCCTCTAAGGATAAGAAATACTGATAGCAGAGGTGGGCATGATGCTAAAGGAATAGCAGACAGAGATGCCGGAGTGGTAAACTGGGAGATGTTTGGTGTAAGTTTAAGACTCAGAAAATTGCTTATGGTCATGTCACATGTCTTCAGTTTTACTTGTACTCATTTTTTGTGTGCATTTGTGTGTATACTAAGTTCTATACAGTTGTATTACTTGTGTATCTACCACCACAGTCAATATAAAGAGTTTCATATCCACAAGGATTAGTCATATTGCCCTTTTATAACCACATCTGCTTCCCTCCTGCTTAACCTCTCTCCTCTAGTCTTGTCAATCACTAATCTATATTCCATTTCTATAGTTTTTTTTCATTTCAATAATGTTCTATAAATGGAATTATATAGTGTATAACTTTCTTTCGCATAATTCTCTGGACATTCATCCAAGTTTTTGCAAGTGTCAATATTCATTCCTTTTTATTGATGAATAGTATTCCATGATACGGATATACCACAGTTTGTTTGACCATTCAACAGTTGAAGGATATCTGGGATGATTCCAGTTTTTGGCTATTATAAATAAAGCTGCTATGAACATTCATATACAGTTTTTTTGTGAACATAAGCTTTCATTTTTCTGGGATAAATGCCCAAAAGTACAATTATGTATCATATGGTAATTGAATGTTTAATGTTTTAAGAAACTTCCAAATTGTTTTCCAGAGTGATAGTAGCATTTTATGTTCCCACTAGCAATGCATGAGTGATACAGTTTCTCCAAATCCTTGGCAACATTTGGCGTTGTCAAGATTTTTTATTTTAACTTTTCTCATGGGTGTATAGTGTAATATCTCGTGATTTTAATTTGCATTTCCTTGAAGGCTACTGTATTAGTCAAGGTTCTTGAGAGAAACAGAAGCGATAGGATATATGGATAGACAGATAGATATAAAGATTTGGCTCATGTGATTATGGAGGCCGAGAATTCCCATGATCTGCCATCTGCAAGCTGAAGACCTAGGAGAGCTTGTGGTGGTGTAAGTTCCAGCCCAAATACAGGAGAAGACAGATATCTCAATTTGAAAACAAGCAAATATAGTGACTCCTCTCTTGACCTACCTTTCATCCTATTCAGCCCTCCAAGGGATTGAATGAGGCCCACCTCATTCATTGGGGAGGGCAATCTGCTTTACTCAGTCTACCGATTCATATATCAGTTTCATCTAGAAACACCCTCACAGTCATACCCAGAAAAATGTTTAACCAAATTTTGGGACATCCTGTGGGACAGTGTAGTTGACCCAAAAAACCATCACACATTCATCCCTTATGAACTTGGCACCTATATGCTTTTCCTTAAGCCATACTTACTCTCCAAATAAAAAAAATAGCAAGGTCATATTTCCACCTAACATACAACTATTTTGCTTACAAGTGAAATACATTAACCCCTTTCCCAGAAGAGAAGAGAAAGTCGCTGAGTGGTATCGATAGGCTATAACTTAAATAGTATAATGTAAAATTAACATCAAATAATATTATCAAAATATTTAATTAACATTAAATGATATAATAAGTCAGTACGTCTTAATATTACATGATAAAGGAAAGCAAAGAAATTTACTTTATACACATACACACAAACAAAGTAACAAAATAAGGAGGAAGAATCATAACAATTGTAGTCCTTAGTTCTATAAATGGTTATGAGGTTATAGTTGGTATTTAATAACTCCCTTTATTCACTACCAAGAATGGTTAAAGTAAGGTAAAATGACCCAAACCTTCATTCTTGAACTGTCTAGTCCATTAGTAGTCCTGCCTGGATTGGATTGTTGTAGTTTTACAGCAACCTTAATCACAGGGCATAGTAGTAATAAGAGACCACCCTGAGATAACTCCTGTATTCCAGACATACTCTTTCTTATCTCCATTGTGGAGTAGCAGTCTGATTTCCTCAGGATCAGTCAATATGGTAACTCTCTTTGTCTATTGATTCAGAGGCATTGGATGCTTAAAGTGGCTGGGTAGCAGTCTTAACTTTCAATTCAGTGGAGTCACTGTTGTGTAAAGCATTCTTCCCTTTGGAACTAAGACTTCTAGGCCAGTAGAGCAGAAGGTTACTAGAACAGGAAGCAAAAGTTTTGCTAGTGGATCACTAGGAGTAATAGTAGGTGGTACCACTCCCATTTCTATCTCTTGATACTGGACCCATGAATTCTGGCTATGAGAGAAACAGCAATGTATATTGGATGCTAATGGCCCAATCAAATTGACAGGTAAAATTAACCATCACGGCTGCTGATGTTGAATATCTTTTTGCATATTTATTCACTGTGTGTATGTATGTGTGTGTGTGTATTTATATATATATATATAT
>NW_012154840.1:1137895-1139817 GCF_000956105.1 Propithecus coquereli
CATGTGGCTATCCACCATTTATCCCAGCACCATTTATTGAATAAGGATTCTTTTCCCCAGTGTATGTTTTTGTCTGCTTTCTCAAAGATTAGATGGCTATATGAGGATGGTTTTATATCTTAGTTTTCAGTTCTGTTCCATTGGTCTATGTCTCTGTTCTTATGCCAGTACCATACTGTTTTAGTTACTATATCCTTGTAGTACAGCTTGAAGTGTGGTAAATTGATGCCTCCCAATTTGTTCTTTTTTCTTATGATTGCTTTTCTATATGGGATCTTCTCTGGTTCCATACAAAGCGTAGAATCATTTTTTTTTAGATCTGTGAAAAATGATGTTGGTATTTTAATAGGGATTGCATTGAATCTGCATATCACTTTGGATAATATAGACATTTTAACGATGTTGATTTTGCTGATCAATGAGCATGGTATTGTTTTCCACCTGTTTACGTCCTCTGGTATTTCCTTCCTCGGTGTTTCATAGTTCTCCCTGTAGAGGTCTTTTTCCTCCATAGTTAAATATATTCCTAGGTATTTTACTTTGTTTGTTGCTATTGTGAAGGGTACTTACGTAAAAATGATGCAAGCCATATATGACAAACCCACAGCCAACGTCATACTGAATGGGGAAAAATTCAAAGCATTCGCACTTTTAAATGGACCCAGACAAGGTGGCCCTTTATCACTGCTTCTATTCAACATAGTGCTGGAAGTCCTAGCCAGAGCAATCAGGCAAGATAAAGCAATCAGGGGCATCTATATGCAGGCAGAAGAGGTCGAAGTATCGCCCTTTTCTGATGATACTATTTTATATGTATAAAACTCCAAAGATTCTGCCATGAGACTACTGGAATTGATAAAAAAATTCAGCAAAGTCTCAAATTACAAAATCAATGTACAGAAATCAGTAGCATTCCGATACACCAACAACAGTCAAACTGAGAACCAAATGAAAGAAAATTTGTATGGATTTATTTCTTGGCCCTCTGTTCTGTTCCATTGACCTATGTGTTTATCTCCTCACCAATACCATGCCATTTTTATGACTGTACCAGTGTAGTGAACTTTAACATTGGGAAGAATAATCCCTGTCTCTTAATTTTTTGTAAAGATTGTTGTCTACATTCTAGGGCCAATACCTTTCCCTGTGAATTTTAGAATAAGCTTTTTATATCTACAAAAGTCTTTTGATACGAATTATGCTAAACCTATAAATTAATTAGGGAGAATTAACATATTTACTATGGCAGGACTTCTGATCCATAAACATGGTATGTCTCCCCATTTATTGAGATCGTTGATGTATATCATCACCATTTTGTAATTTTCAGCATACAATACATGTTCTGTTAAGGGTATAGCTAAGTATCTCATTTTGTATGGAGTAATTGTACATGATAGTGTGTTTTTAATTCTGTTTTCTAAATGCTCCTTGTTTGTTTTTTGTAGAGACAGGGTCTTGCCAAGTTGCCCAGGCTGGTCTCGAACTAGTGGGCTTCAAGTGATCCTCCTGCCTTAGCCTCCCAAAGTGGCTGGGATTACAAGTATGAACGACTGCACCGGTTCCTCAGTTACATTTTAAAAGTAAATTCCAATGAAAATTTTATAAGGACATAGAAAATAAGTAGAAATATTAAATTTCTAATTGTACCCATTGGAAAATGTTTCTTAATGTGGTTGAGTCAACTGCTTATTTGAACCTATGATTTCTGCAAAAATGTGCCTTTTTAATGCACTTTAAATTTGAATCAATTTGCTATTGATAGCTGTGTCCCAATAAGAAACGATGTGATATAGAATATGAGATTTGATAAAAAATACTCATTTTAATTCTAAGATGAAACTACTTTTGGATAGATTAACAAATAATCAAAGAAGACTCTTATGATACTTAAGAAATCTAGTTTAAAATTATCGTTATTA
>NW_012154840.1:1148807-1152119 GCF_000956105.1 Propithecus coquereli
ACCTTTACCTTTCTCCCTTTTACTGTTCATTGTTATTTATAATTGGTATTGAGTAAACACACAAAATTAAACCTAAATAAGTTAATTTTGCTGTTTGTTAGGGAAACTGCTAATAATACCCAGTTTTAAAAAATATGATGAATGGTAGCAGGTGTAATATAGAAAAATAATCCATAAAGGAGGGAGTGAACAGTAATTCACATGAGAAAATATTAAGGGTTGGACAGAATATTTATAAGTCTTCGGTATAATGTAACCAAGTGAACTAGAAACTTTAACATGAAGAGATACAGAAACTTGAAGTTGAATTAGTGCTTAAAATGTGGTAACAGTGGCTATACTTGGTCCTAAACAAACAGATCTGATTGAAAGGTGAGGAGTACAGTGCATTTTAAGTGTATTTAGAAATTCATAGGGCAAAATGGGGCTTGACTCTGAAAAACAGTGGTTAGGGATAAAAGGAGATGAAAAATCTATGTGGGATTATACTATAGACTAGGCAGTATGGATGATGCTTTCCTAATGGAGAGGTAAAAAAGCAGGATACCCATATCAAACTAATGCTTGACATCCCCCCTTCCCTTCCATACTCCAATTATAGTTATTATGTTGAGCCATATAAAATAGCTGTTTTTGCATGTAGAAAATGGTTGAATACCAGCATTTTCTTATGGTTTGACCCATATAGCAATACTTAGAAAGACCTTTAAAGTTCTAATTGGCATATGGGGAAGGAACCCATGGATTTATTTATTATATAGGAATGGATGGTATAATATTTATAGCTAAAATGTAAGAGTTGGAGATAACCGTAATTTGCTTTAGTTTTCTCTGTCAAAGAGAACGATCTATAAATTATAAAGGGTAGAACAAGCATGATTAAAGAAAAGAAAACCCAAGATATATGAGTATCTAGCTATTTTAAGAGGTTCAAATGAATTAAAGCCTGAAGTATACTGAAATAGTTTTCACTGGCAGATATTCTTTATGAAGTGAAAGTGGACAGAAGAAATGGAAATGACTCAGTGAGTAAGTGTATAAAAGAGAACAAAGGATAGATTCGAGAAACTATGGACTGGTGAATTAAGCTTTAACCTTAGATAAAATTATAGAAAGGTTTATTCAACAGGGGGTTTGTGTACTTTTAGAAAAGGAAAAGATGATTACTAGGAACTTACATATGTTTACTAAGAAAGAGTCATAACTAACTTTATTTCCTCTTTAATATGGTTACTAGATACTGTAAGGCAGCCATTTTTAGAAACCTAATGTAGACTTTGCAGTCTTTAGCTGCATTCATAGAAGTATAGTTTTCTGATGAAGGGAAATGATCTAATGTACTCTGTGCTGATTGGACCTCTGGAATATTTTGTTCGTTTCTTATTATTTTAAGAGGCTCAGACGTTCATGGACTAGAGACTTCCCAGAAGAAAGAAACCACAATAGTATTTATGGTGAAGGAGTATTTTTCTTGAGGAGATGATACAAAGAGAGGTATCTGTAAATTGCGTTGTGAGTAATGTAGAGGGGATCTCATATGTTGAGAGAAGACTTAAGGTACAGATGATAGCTATCTTCTTTTAAAATTTTTCTTTTGTTATTATTTTTATTTCAGAATATTATGGGGGTACAAATGTTTTGGTTACATGGATTGCTTTTGTACTGCTTGAGTCAAAGTTAAGTGTGCCCATCACCCAGATAATATACATTGTACCCGTTAGGTATGATTTCACCCATCCCCTCTTCCCCCCTCCCTCCTGCATGATTTATGTTGAATTTTACTTCCGTTTGTGCACATGAGTGCTGATCGATTAGTTCCCATTTAATAGTGAGTACATTTGGTGTGTGTTTTTGCATTCTTGCAACATTTTATTTAGGCGGATGGTCTCCAGTTCCATCCAGATTGTTGCAAAAAGTATTAATTCATTTTTTATGTCTGAGTAGTACTCCATAGTATACATATATCACATTTCATTAATCCACTCATGAATTGATCAACAATTGGGTTGATTCCACATCTTTATGACTGTGAATTGTACTGCAATAAATATTCTAGTGCAACTGTCTTTTTGATTAAATTACTTTTTTTCCTTTGGCTAAATACCCAGTAGTGGGATTGCTGGATCAAATGGGTAGGTCTACTTTTAGTTCTTTGAGGAATCTCCATACTGTTTTCCATAGAGATTGCACTAGTTTTCAGTCCCAGAAACAACGTATAAGTGTTCCTTTCTCTCCGCATCCACACCGGCATCTATTGTTTTGTGACTTTTTGATGAAAGCCATTCTTACTGGAGTTAGGTGATACCTAACTGTGGTTTTGATTCATATTTCTCTGATGATTAGTGACATTGAACATTTTTTCATGATTATTGACCATTAGTCTATCTTCTTTTGAAAATCTTCAGTTTATATCTTTTGCCCACTTTTTAATGGGATGTTTTATTTTTTTCTTGCTGACTTGCTTGAGTTCTTTATATATTCTGATTGTTAGCCCTTTATCGGATATATAGCATGCAAATATTTTTTCCCATTCTAGAGGTTGTCTATTTGCTCTGTTGATTGTTTCTTTGGCTGTGCAGAAGATTTTTAAGAAAAAAGTTCCATGAAATAGTATCCAGATACTATCTTTAACTCCTGGAACTTTGTTCTTTTTTGATGTATCTCCCAATGAAGACTCTCTGGAAATTATAGGGAGAGAGATTGAGCTTACTTTAAGGTAAAGTCTCCCAAAAATTAGAGCAGCTCAACAAATGAATTGGCTCTTCTTGAGAAACAATAACCTTTTCTTTACTAGAAGTGTTTAGGCAGAGGCTGAATGGCCATATGCCAGATATGTTATAGAAAGGATAATTTAGAGGGAAAGGAGTTTGGGTTGGAATTGGTGGTTGCCAAATTTGGCAGAGGATCAGCATCACTGCAGAGCTTATTAGAAAAACCTAATTTGAGGTCTGTGCATATTTTTGGAAATCACTTTTGCCCCATTGAAGTATGTTATTCATTCCTGAAATTGGGTGCTACAAGCTTTGCACCGTAGATTATAAATTCTTTGAGACAGGGATCTTGATTGACTTGTTTATAAGGTGTATCTCCAGGGGCTGTTACATGTAGTGTCTAGTGTTTTAGCTCATAGTAGGTGATCAAACAATATTAAATTTTAAAGAAAGAAAGCAGTAAGTCCATTGATTGCTGTTTACTGATCTCTATGACCTTATTGAGTTGTAAAATACAATAAATCTGTTATCCTATTCTTATATGAATATTATGTAAGAACATAATGGTATATTATGGTATATCACTGAGTTAGTTCATTTT
>NW_012154840.1:1155751-1157082 GCF_000956105.1 Propithecus coquereli
GATGGTTGGAACCTGACCATAATCATCTCAGCTCCCCAAATAGAAAGGAGTCATAACCATAGTGTACTGATTTTCAGAGATTGAAAATCCTGTCATCCTGTACAACAGTGGGTGAAGAGGCAGACGTTATTTTTCTGACTACAATTATGTTGATTGGTTGCCCTGTTTTTTTGTTTGTTTGTTTGTTTGTGTTTTGTTTTTAAGGTAAGGTCTCATTCTGTCACCCTAGGCTGGAGTGCAATGGTATGATCATAGCCTACTGCAGCCTTGAACTCCTGGGCTCAAGAAATCCTCCTTCCTCAGCCTCCCAAGTAGCTAGGACTACAGGTGCATGCCACCATGCCTGGCAATTTTTTTTTTTTTACTTTTTGTAGAAATGAGGTCATACTAAGTTGCCCAGGTTGGTCTCGAGCTCCTGGGCTCAAGCAATCCTCCTGCCTCGGACTCCCAAAGTGCTGGGATTACAGGCATGAGCTACCATGACTGGCCTCTTGCCTTGTTTTAACCAGAGTTTTTAGAGCTGTATTGCCATTTTACTTGTGTGACACAGGCTAAATTTTGTAGTAAATAGAGCCTGGGGCAATGTTACTTAACCTTTATGGTGCTTTTGAAATAGTTAATTAAAGTAATTAATTATACACATACTAACACTTTGAAGTCTTATCAATTTCAAAGGCTTAACAGTAGAAATGTAATTATGTCATTATAGTGAATATATTTGTTATGAGAGTATTTTTGCCATTTATTTGTAGTCATTTCTCATATCAATGCTTCATTACACTTCGTTATAGTGGAAGTTAAATTACTCATCTCTAAACTTGCATTATGCTTATAATAGAATTTAGAAGAAACCATTTACTCAGTGCATTTGATAGAGACATTCAGTTACAATACAGTAGTAGTTTTGTTTGTGGGTGTGTGTGTTCCTTTTTTTTGTTGTTACTTTTGAGGAAAGAAAAAACTGCATGGAGTATTACACTTCTCCAGAGAAACTGTATGATATTAATACTAAAAGAATGAGACCCACTTCTTCCTAGTAAAATATTCAAGGGTTGGTCAAAAGTGAATATGTTTTAATTATCAGTTATCAGCCATTAACATTTTGGGAAAATGTTCCTGATAGAATGGTCTGTAGCTATGTAAATAAAGCAAGAATCAGCACTAGAAAAATAATGGCTAAATGGAGAATATACACAAAAGAGAATGTTGACAGAATTCCTCAATGTATAGAGCTTAAGGCCTATTTACATCACCAAATGACTGAGAAAAATGTGTAGACATTATCATCTCAGGTGTTAGATGAATAAACTAAAAATGCTGAGCTGGGAGAA
>NW_012154840.1:1158502-1173043 GCF_000956105.1 Propithecus coquereli
CCATATTACTTTCCATAGAGGTTGTGCTAGTTTGCAGTCCCACCAGCAGTGTATGAGTGTTCCTGTCTCTCCACATCCATGCCAACATTTATTGTTTGGGGACTTTTTGATAAAGGCCATTCTCACTGGACTTAAGTGATAACTCATTGTGCTTTTGATTTGCATTTCTCTGAGGATTAGAGATGTTTAGTATTTTTTCAGATGTTTGTTGACCATTAGTGTGTCTTCTTTTGAAAAGTTTCTGTTCATGCCCTTTGCCTACTATTTTGTGGAGTATTTTTATTTTTCCTTGTTGATTTTCCTGACAATTCTTCTAGAGTTCTTACAGTTTCATGCCTTAGGTTTAAGTCTGCCATCCACCATGAGTTGATTTTTGTGAGAGGTGAGTGGTACGGATCCTGTTTCACTCTTCTACATGTGGCTATCCAGTTTTCCCAGCACCATTTATTGAATAAGGATTCTTTTCCTCACTGTATTTTCTTGTCTCCTTTTTCAAAGATTAGATGGCTATATGAGGATGATTCTATATCTGGGTTCTCAGTTCTATTCCATTGGTCTGTGTCTCTGATCTTATGCTAGTACCATGCTGTTTTAGTTACTATAGCTTTGTGGTATAGCTTGAAGTCTGGTAAATTGATGCCTCCCAATTTGTTCTGTTTGCTTAAGATTGCTTTTGCTATACGGGGTCTTCTCTGGTTCCATACGAAGCATAGAATTCTTTTTTCTAGATCTGCAAAAAATGATGTTGGTATTTTAATAGGATTGCATTGGATCTGTAGATCACTTTGGGTAGTGTATACATTTTAACAATGTTGATTCTGTCAACCTATGAGTGTGGCATGATTTTCCACCTGTTTACATCCTTTGCTATTTCCTTCCTCAGTGTTTCTAGTTCTCCCTATAGAGGCTGTTCACCTCCTTAGTTAAAAATATTCCTAGGTATTTTGTTTTCTTTGTTGCTGTTGTGAAGAGTATTGAGTCTTTGATTTGGTTCTCAGTTTGACTGTTGGCGTATAGGAATGTTACTGATTTCTGTACATTGATTTTGTAATCTGAGCCTTTTCTTAATTTGTTTATCAATTCCAGGAGTCTCATCGCAGAATCTTTGGGGTTATCTAGGCATAAGATCATATTGTCAGCGATGAGTGATATTTTGACCTTTTCTGCCCCCATTTGGATGCCCTTCATTTCCTTCTCTTGTCCGATTGCTCTGGCTAGGACTTCCAGCACTATGTTGAATAGAAGTGGTGATAGAGCACAACCTCGTCTTGTTCCAGTTGTAAGCAGGAATGCTTTCAGGTTTCCCCGTTCGGTATGATGTTTTCTGTGGGTTTGTCATATATGGCTTTTTATCATTTTTAGGTAAGACCTGTCTATGCCTATTTTGTTAACTGTTCTTATCATAAAAGGGTGCTGAATTTTGTTGAATGCTTTTTCTGTGTGTCTGGAGAGGATCATATGATCTTTATTTTACTTCTCTTTATGTGTTGAATTATATTTATAGATTTGCATATGTTGAACCATCTCTGCATGTCAGGGATGAAGCCCAGTTGGCCATGATGGATCATTTTTTTGATAAGCACCTGAATTCGGTTTGGTAGGATTTTGTTGAAAATGTTTGCTTCTATATTCATAAGGGATATTGGTCTGGAGATTTCTTTTTTTGTTGTGTCCTTTCCTGGTTGTGGTATCAGGGTGATTTTGGCTTCATAAAAACGCGTTGGGGAGCATTCCTTTTTTCTTGATGTTGTGGAATAATTTCTGCAGGATAGGCACCAGTTCTTCTTTGTAAGTGTGGTAAAATTCAGGTGTGAAACCATCTGGTCCGGGACATTTCTTTTTAGGAAGATTTTTTATTGCTGCTTCAATTTCAGTGCTTGATATTGGTCTGTTCAGGAATTCTGTTTCTTCCTGATTTAGCCTAAGGAGGCTACGTGTTTCTGAGAATTCATACATTTTCTCCATGTTTTCATGTTTATGTGCATAGAGGTTTTTATAGTATTCATAGATGATATTTTGCATTTCCGTGGTATCAGTTGTAATTTCGACTTTTTCATTCCTGATGGAGCTTATTAGAGTCCTTTCTTTTCTGCTTCTGTTAATCTAGCAAGAGGTGTGCCCATTTTGTTTATCTTTTCATAGAACCAAATTTTTGTTTTATTAATATTCCATATAGATTTTTTTGTTATTGATTTATTTACTTGTGCTCTGATCTTTGTTATTTCTTTTCTTCTGCTGGGTTTGGGGTTGGATTGCTCGATATTTTCCAGTTCTTTGAGTTGTTCATTAGATTGTTAATTTGTGATCTTTCTGTCTTTTGAATGTAGGCATTTATGGATATAAATTTTCCTCCCAGGACTGCTTTATCTGTGTCCCACTGATTTTGATAACTTGTGTCTCCTTTATCATTTAGTTCAAGGAATCTTTTGATTTCCATCTTAATTTCATCTGTATCCCAATAATTGTTCAGCAGAAGGTTGTTTAGTTGTGAGTTTGTTTAAAGATGAGAGTTTCTGTTGAAGTTGATTTTTAATTTTATTTCACTGTGGTCTGAGAAGGTGCATGGTATAATTTCTACTTTTTAAAAATTTGTTTAGACATGCTTTGTGGCCTAGGATATGGTCAATCTTAGAGAACATCCCATGAGCTGATGAGAAAAATATATATTCAGTGTTTTGGGGATAGAATGTTCTGTAAATGTCAGTCAGGACCATTTGTCCTAGAGTTCTTTTTAAGTCCATTGTTTCCTTGTTCATTTTCTATTTGGAAGATCTGTCCTGTTCTGTCAGAGGGGTGTTGAAGTGTACAGCTATGCAGTGCTGCTTTTTGTCATTTTATTTAGATCAAGTAGGTTTTACTTTATGAATCTGGGTGCACCTGAGTTAGGTCCATAAATATTTAGAGTTGTTTTCTTGTTGAATTTTACCCTTCACTATTATATAGTGACCATCTTTGTCTTTTATTTCTTTTGTTGTTTTGAAGACTAAATTATCTGAAATCAGGATTGCTATAGCAGCTTTCTTTTGGCTTCCATTTGCATGGAATATTTTTTCCATCACTTCACCTTGAGTTTGAGTGCATCCTTGTGGGTTAGATGGGTTTCTGAAGATAGCAGATAGTTGGTTTCTGTTTATTTATCCATTCCGCCAGCCTGTGTCTCTTTAGTGGGCAGTTCAAGCCTTCACATTTATTGAAAGAATTGATAAGTAGGGCAGATTTCTGTTCATCCTGTTGAGTTGAACTTTGTTGCTTTGTTTTCTCTCTTGAACCCTTGTGGTATCTGGCCTTTGACCTTTAGCTTTCGGATGATTTTAAACTGGTGAGTTTTTATTGTGCTGATCTGTGTTTGTTGCTGCTCTGAGGACTTCTGGAGGGCAGGTCTTGTCTTGATGAATTCTCTCAGTCTTTGCTTGTCTGAGGTCTTTATTTCTCATTCACGTAAGAAACTTAGTTTTGCAGGATAAAAGATTCTAGGTTGGGCATTACTCTGTTTGAGAAGAGAGGGAATGGGGCCCCAGTCTCTTCTGGCTTGTAAGGTCTCAGTTGAGAAGTCTACAATTAGTCTCATGGGTTTTCCTTTGTAGGTTACCTACTTCTTTCACCTTACAGCTCATAGGACAGACACTTTCATGTTTCTCTTGGCCAGTCTGATGACTATGTGTCATGGTATCTTTCTGTTTGCAATGAATCTCTCAGGAGTCCTTTGAGCTTCATGTACCCAGATATCTAGATTTTTAGCAAGGCCAGGGAACTTTTCCTACATTATATGCTCTAATTGTTTATCCAACCCTTGTGTATTTTCTTCTTCACCCTTAGGGGTGCCTATATAATTCTCGTGTTTGGCCTCTTCACATAATCCCACATTTCTTGTAGGTTTTGCTCTTTTCTCTTATTTCTCTCCTCTGTCTCTGCGACTGACTTGTTTAATTAAAAGGTGTTTTCTTCAATTCCTGAGATTCTTTATTCTGTTTGATCTACCCTATTCTTGAGGCTTTCTACTGTGTTTTGTAATTCCTTGAATAAATTCTTCATTTCCAGAAGTTCTGTTTGATTTTTCTGTAATATTGAATTTCTTTAGTGAATTTTTCTTCCATGTCCTGGAGTTTTTTGTGGTTTCTTTGTGTTGCGTATCCATTTGTGCTTGCATATCATTGAGTTTTCTTATAATCCATGTTCAAAAATCTTCTCTGCATTTTAGTGTTCTGAATTTGGTTGAAATTCATTGCTAAAGAGCTGGCGTTCCCCTTTGGGAGTTGTCCTTTCAGTTTGATTCCTCCTACTTCCAGAGTTATTTTGCTGATTTCTTCCCATCTGGAGCAGCTTTTGCTTCTTGCCTTTGGTTTTTCGTTGGGATAATGTCATGCCCAGTTTAATCTCTGAGCCAGTAGGTGGTGCTTGTGGGTGAGTTTCAACCACACCCTGTGTGATGAGTAAGTACATGTAATAAAAAGTCATGCAAATCGACTTCCATGTCAGTAGGTGGTACTTTCTGGGAGGAGAAAGCTGCATTGTTGTTTTTGGGTCCTATAACCAGTTCTCCGTTCCTCTGGAGAGGCACTCTAGTGTCTCATATGGTGGTGGTGGGTCCCTGGGATTTCCAGGCATGTCCTTATTTTCCACCTCAGCGGGGGCAGGTTGGGGAGTGAGCCTGGGCAGTGCCAGATTGTGTGAGCCTGCCCTCAAGCTCCACAAATGCTGTTAGCAGGGGCCTAAGGTATGTTCTCTTCTTCTGTGCAAAGCTACCAGGGAGTGGCTGAAATGGCCCCACTCAGCAAAAAATTCTGCATGTGGAGGTAGGGCTGTACGAGCCCTACAGTCTGGCAGTCTGGAGCAGGCCTGGATCCTTTCCACTCTCCCCTGTTTTGTGGTTTCTCTGAGGCCTCTGCCGGCAGGCATGACCCCAAGCCAGTGGAGCTCCCCTGACTGTAATGCTGGCTGGGCGGTTCCCTGCCCAGGATCACAACCTGAGTTTGGATTGCGGCCCTCCCATAAGAGGACGGTTGCCCCTCTATCACACTGCAGTTAGGAGCCACTCTGATTTGCCCCTGAAGGCACACACACCTCAGTATACTAGTTCACAAATATGCCTTCTGTGCCCCCAGGCAATGTGATTGAGACTTGGGTATACCAGATATGGGCTGCAGGCCTGTCCCCCGGGCCCCGGAGATCAATCCTTGACCTTGCCTGGAATAAGAATGCTAGTCTCAAGTCACCCACAGAGTGCCCAAGCTGGATCAATGTCTTTCTGTCTCGGGGCTTGCCCCACTCTGCTGGAGTCACCAGGTAAGCAGCACCAGGGTGGGCTGGCAGGCAGGGAGCTCACAGTCCGAGTACCCTTTGGTCAGCTGCAGGGCCCCATTAGGAAAGGTCCCGTTCCCTGTGGATGCCTCTGGGTGTTGGGTAAATTGTCTCTCTTGGCAGTCATGTGTAGGGGAAGGCAAGGGGAGAATGAAGCAATTGTGCCTCCCTATCAGCTCAGGTCTGTGTGATGGAAGGTATCCCAAGGGAGCTAGGAGCCTGGTGCCCTGTCTGCAAGAGGCTTACTCACTGCTCACTGGCAGTAGTTGTCTCTGGGCTGGTGTCATCAGATCTCTCTAGCAGCTTGGGAGCCCACCAGAAGTCCAAGATGCAAGGGAGGGGAAATTTAATCACTTCACCTACCCTCGTCACTGGTCTCCAAGCCTGTCGGCTTTAGACCCTGCCAATGCCTTTTTCCTTCCAGTTCTGCTCCGCAACCTCTTGCCGTGGAGTCTCCTGTAGGTTCAGGCACCGTTTCTTCCGACCCTCATCCGATCTATGTTTTTATGTTTGTTCTTTTCACTTTCATCTAAAATCTCGTCTTGCAGAAACACTCTGGCTGGAGGTGTTTCTTGTCTGCCGTCTTGTGCCATATCTTATTATATATAATTCTGTTAATTTTCTTTACCCACTCATCTGTTGGGTCTAGATGGTATTCTTATAGCTGATTAGTTTTATATGTATTTTAAAATATTAAGACTTTGTCATCTTTGTTATATATACACTTTTTTCTTTTCAGTTGTTTTCTTTGTAAATGAGTTTTTTAAAAAGTAAAAGTTGAATTGTATATACTAAAAAATATATAGATGCATAAAGTTTTCAGTAATTGCTCCTTATTTAACAATTTGGGACTGAGATACTAACACTAATGGGATTAAGAGTATTTTGTTTATACGCTTAGTTGTGTTCCTTTGGCAGTTGAGGAACTCAGATATTTGTTGGATGAATGTATGGATTTCCTTTCTGTTAGCTGTTTGCCTCTCCTCTCTGTCTCTTTCTTTCTCTGTCTCTTTCATTCATTCCTCCATTCATTCATTTATTTTTAATTCACAAATAATAATTGTGTATATTTATGGGGTGCACATGTGATATTTTGATGAATGTATACATTGTAGAAAGATTCAGTCAAACTACTTAACATAGCTATCATCTTTGGTAGCTACCTTTCTTCTCTGTTTCTATGAGATCAACTTTTTTAGATTATACATTTAAGTGAAATCATATAGTGTTTGTCTTTCTGTGCTTGGCTTATTTCACTTAGCATCATGTCCTCTAATTCCATGCGAATTGTTGTGAATGACAGAATTACTTTGTTTTTTTAAGGCTGAATAGTATTCCATTCTCTGTGTGTGTATGTGTGTCTATATATATACATACATATATATGTCCATATAAATATACACACACACACACAATCACACATCCACACCCACACCACATTTTGTTTATCCATTTATCCATAGATGGCACTTAGGCTGCTTCCATATCTTGGCTATTGTGAATAATGTTGCAGTGAACATGGTGAAGATGAGAGTGCAGATACCTCTTTGACATACCAATTTCAATTCCTTTGGATGTATACCCAGCAGTGGGATTTCTGGATCATATGGTAATTCTAATTTTAATTTTTTGAGTACGCTTCATGCTATTTTCCAAAATGGCTATACTAATTTACATTCCTGCCAACAGTGTACAAAGGTTCCCTTTTCACTACAACCTCACTAACACTTTTTATCATTTGTCTTTTTGATAATAGCCATTCTAATGTGTGTGAGGTGATATCTCACTGTGGCTTTAATTTGCGTTTCCCTGATGATTAGAGATTTTGAGCATTTTTTAATATATCTATTTACCATTTGTGTGTCTTCGTTTGAGTACTGTCTGTTCAGATTCTTTGTCCATTTTTAAATTGCATTATTTGTTTTGTTGCTATCGAGTTGAGTCCCTTATATATTTTAGATATTAGCACCTTATCAGATATATGGTTCACAAACACTGTTTCCCAGTTTGTAGGTTTTCTCTTCACAATGTTAATTATTTTGTTTGCTGTGCAGAAGCTTATTAGCTTGATGCAATCCCATTTGTCTATTTTTGCTTTTGTTGCCTGTGCTTTTGGAGTTCTAGCCAAGAAATCGTTGCCCAGACCAAAGTTGTGAAGCGTTCTCCCTGTTTTCTGCTGGTAGCCATATAATTTCAAGTCTTATGTTTAAGTCTTTTATCCATTTGGAGATGTATAGGGTGTGAAATAAGGTGTCAATTTCATTTTTATGTAGATAGATATCCAGTGTCCCAGCACTACTTACTAAAGAGGATGTTCCTTCCCCATTGTGTGTTTTTGGAACCTCTGTCAAAAATCAATTGATTGTAGGCTGGGCATGGTGGTTGAGGCCTATAATTCTAGCACTTTGGGATGCCGAGCCAGGAGGATTGTTTGAGTCCAGGAGTTCGAGAACAGCCTGAACAACATAGCAAGACCCCGTCTCTACCAAAAAGAAAAAAAAAATTAGTGGGGTGTGGTGACATGCACCCCTCTACTCAAGAGGCTGAGACAGGAAGATTGCTTGAGTCCAAGAGTTCGAGGTTGCAGTAAGCTATGATGACACAACTGCACTCCAGCCTGGGAAACAGAACAAGACCAAATCTCAAAAAAAAAAAATGTAAAAGGAAATCAATTGACCATAAATGCTTAGGCTAATTTTTCTGGACTTTCTGTCCTCTTCCATTGGTTGTTGTGTCTGTTTTTATACCAGTATCATACTGTTTTGATTGCAAAAGTTTTATGATATATTTTTAAATCAAGGAATGTGATGTGCCTCTACCTTTGTTCTTTTTGCTCACATTTGCCTTGGCTATTCAGGGTCATTTCTGGTTCCATAGGAATTTTAGGATTGTGAAAAGAGACATAGAAGTTCATTATATAACGATAAAGGGGTCAATTCATCAAGAAGTTATAACAGTTGTAAATATGTATGCACCCAACATTGGAAGACCTGCAGATGTAAAGCAAATATTAATAGATCTGAAGGTAGAGAAAGACTGCAATACAATAATAGTAGGGGACTTCTGTACTCTACTTTCAACATTGGACAAATCATCTAGACAGAAAATAAATAAGGAAACACTGGACTTGAACCACACACACTTCAGACTAATTCGACCTAACAGATATTTATAGAACATTCCATATCAAATGTACATGGACTATTCTCCAGAATAGATCATATAGTAGGCCATAAAACAAGTCTTAATAAATTTAAGAAGATTGAAGTCATATCATGTATCTTTTCTGATCACAGTGGCAAGAAACTAGAAATCAATAATGAGGAATCTTGGAGAATTCACAAATATATGCAAATTAAATAACACGCTCATGGATAACCAATGGGTCCAGGAAGAAATTATAAGAAAGTAAAAAATACCTTGGGGCAAATGAAAATGGAAATGCAACACACCAAAACTTATGGAATGCAGCAAAAGCAGTCCTGAGAGGGAAGTTTATAGCAATAAACATTCTCATCAAAAGGAAGAAAGATATCAAATAAACAACCTAACATTATACCTCAAAGAACTGGAAAAAAAGATGAACAAAGCCCAACTTTAGCAGAAGGAAGGAAATAACAAAGATTAGAGCAGAAATAAACAAAATGGAGACCTGAAAAATAATAGGAAATATCAATGAATTTAAAAGTAGTTTTTTTTAAATAAAATCAACGTAACTTTATATGGACTAAGAAAAAAAGAGAAAAGACTGTAAATCATAAGTGAAAGAGGAAACATTATAACTGGTACCACAGAAATACAAAAAGATCATAAGAGACTACTATGAACAACTATAGATCAATAAATTGGGCAACCTAGAAGAAATGGATAATTCCTAGAAATATGCAATCTGCCAAGATTGAATAAAGAAGGAATAGAAAATCTGGACAGACCAATAGTGAATAATGAGATTTAATCAGTAATGAGTTTCCCATCAAATAAAAGCTAATGGCTTCACTGCTGAATTCTACCAAACATTTGAAGCAGAACTAATACCAGTCCTCATCAGACTCTTCCAAAAAATTGAAGAGGAGGGATTACTTTCAAAGTCCTTTTATGATACCAAAGCCAGACAAGGACACTACAAGAAAATAACACTACAGGGCAATATCTCTATTGAAAATAGATGCAAAAATCTTCAATAATATATTAGCAAACCAAATTTAAATGCACATTACAAAGAGTAAAAAAATAAAATGATAAAAAAAAAAAGCTCATTCACTAGGACCAAGTGGGATTTATCCCTGGGATGCAAGGATGACGGCTCAACATACATAACTCAATACATGTGATACACCATATTAACACAATGAAGTACAAAAACCACACTATCATCTCAATAAATGCAAAAAAAAAAGATTTGACAAAAATTCAACATCCATTTATGATGAAAACTCTCAACAAAGTAGTATAGAAGGAATGTACCACCAAACAATAAAGGTCATATATGACAAGCCCACAGCTAACATCATACTCAGTGGTGAAAAGTTCAAAGCTGTTCCTCTAAGAGTAGGAACAAGACAAGGATGACCGCTGTTGCTACTTTTATTCAACATGGTATTGGAAGTCTTAGCTAGAGAACAATTAGGCTGGCTGGCTGGCTGGCTGGATGGCTAGCTAGCTAGCTGAATGAATGAATGAATGAAAAGAAAAGAAAAAAGAAAGAAAGAAAATGTACCCATATAGGAAAGAAAAAAGTGAAGTTGTTTCTGATGACATGACCTTATATCCTAAAACTCTACCAAAAAAAAAAAAAAACTGTTAGAACTGATATATAACTTCAGTCAGGTTGCAAGTTACAAAAACAACATACAAAAATCAGCGGTGTTTCTATACAGTAACAATGAACTATCCAAGGAAATCAAGAAAACAATCCCATTTATGATAGCATCAAAAAAGTACTTATGAGTAAATTTAACCAAGGATAGGTGAAAGATCTGTACAGTTAAGACTATAAAATATGAAAGAAATTGAAGAAGACACAAATAAATTGAAGGTATCCCATGTTCATAGATTGGCTCTTTCTCTCTCCTTTGGCTTGCTTCTCAAAGTTGATTTTCTTTTTTTTTTTTTTCTTCCTCTTCCCTGTTGATGATGATGCTTTTTGTTTTTATACTGTAAGCAGTGATTTTCAACTATAGTAGTTTCTACCCCCCCCCCGCCCCCGGGACATTTGGTTATATCTGGAGATATTTTTTGTTGGTCACAACTTAGGGCTGGGGGATGCAACTAGCATCTAATGGGTACAGGCCAGGGATGCTGCTAAACACCCTACAGTGGACAGGCAGCCCCCAATAATGAATAATTATCCATTCCAAAGAATCAATAGTTTATGATTGAGAAATCCTAAACATTTTTTTCCTTTCCATCTACCTATAATATACGGAGAGAACAAAGCCAAGCAGAAGTAGTGGTTGATTGTTGCAAGGAACTCAAAGCAGTAAGAAATGTTTGGAGAAGGAAGATTTACCAAAGTACCAAAGTTAGGGTACCTCCTATTCCTATCTTAGAGTTGTGGAATTTTCTTTTGGTTGAGATGGGGAGCAGTTGCCAAAAAGAAATCCTCTTGCCTGGTAATGATGCTAGTGCATTTTCTGTCATTATTTACTCAGCATCTTGCAGTTTTACATAAATTCTCAGATCTCTATCTAATGTGTTCTTATAAATTAAATTTGACATTTCATCAATTTTGCTAGTCATTTATCATTTTTTGGTCATTTTTCCAGTTTAAAATGGCCAGTGGATCTACCTTTGCCTGAAAAGAAAGACTTCATTGCTCTTAAGATTGTGAGATGTTGAATGATTTCCTATTGTTGATTGTGGCATGGTTGTAATTATACTAATATAGCTAGTGCTGAGTTCTTGCCTTAAGTTTGCCTTGCTTACCCATAAAGCTATTATCACTTGTACAATATTATTTATGCAGTATGGTCAGATGTCACCTTGCCTCAAAGTGACTTTGAAGTTATAGGGATCCTGTGTTTTGATTAAAATATAATGTGGGGTGTTAAGTATTTTCAGTGTATAAGAGAAGATGAAGAATTTTACAGGGCAAGTGGGTGGTAATAGGTTTTTACATCGGGATACAGATTCTTTTTCAAAAGTGAGCAGAATCCGGATGGTATTTCGAGGAGAATTGTGTAGAATTATACTTTATTTTGGCTATTTTTTAAGGAAATTTTTTTGGGGGGGTCCCATCGAATTTATTTATCTTTTATATTTTTTTATTTCAGGGTATTATGAGGGTACAAACATTTTGGTTACATTTTATGTTTTTGCCTCACCCAAGCGAGGGTTAGAGGCATGCCCTTCCCCTCTACAGTGCGCATCGTGTCCTTTAGCTGTGAGTTTATCCCCCCGTCCCCCTAATCCCTAGAGAGTATTACTGCCATGTGAGCACCATAGTGTTAATCAGTTAGTGCCAATTTGATGCCGAGTACAAGTGGAAAGCAAGTAAACAAGAAATAAATGAGACAGGATCTAAAATGACCTCACAGGATCTGAAGCTTTAAAAGTTCTTTGGTAACTAGAGAGCCTCTAGATTCAGAAACCAAAAAGAGGAGAACCCATAGACAAACCTAGATTGTTTGCTACTTAAAACTGATACAGTGTCATAGCTTTCCTTATCTTTTCACTGCATAGGTCTCTTGTATTACTCTTGAAGTTTTAGGGGAAGTCATATATGGGGTAGACAGGTGTGAGGAGAAAGAGCAGAAGTTTGTAAAATTCCCCGTTTAATGTTTTAAGTGTATATACTTAACTAAACTTTTTATTCTAAAATTCCTTCATGTAATAGAAAGATTCACCTATATATTTAAAGTGACACTGTCTTTGACTATAGTGTACCAAAAAAGGCAAAATGGGAATATCCTTGATAAACCACAGTAAGCCAAACAGAATATCAGACCCCTGGGATTTAACAGAAGAGTATTCTTTAGTGCTTTCTTGTAGTCAACTTGAGCTCATAAAATCCTGAAATGTGTAAGGGAATTTACACTTCTTATAGGGTAGAATTGCTATGGTGTGTGTACTTTGTTTTGTCTCATCTTAGTATTCATGACTTAATTTCATGAAGTAGGTTTCACTTTTAGATTGTAAGAAGTAAATCTCTTCTATTTTATTTTTTTCAGTGACTATCACCTCTGCCAGGCAACTAACCGGATGTAGTCGCTTCAGCCATATTTTCCCTTCATCTGCTTACCAGCACATTAAGATGCATAAGAGGATTCTGGGGCATTTGTCATCTGTCTACTGTGTAGCATTTGACAGAAGTGGGAGAAGAATTTTTACAGTGAGTTTAAAATTTATGATATAGTAACATATATATAAATATAACAATTGAAGCTAGACTTCATGGCATTGCATTGTGCTTTGTAATGGACATATGAATGCAGAAAAAGATGAGTGGAAATTTAAAGTCTTTTTCTATTTTATATAAGTAAATGGGTGATCTATAATCTCCGTTATCTTTTGGGAAATTTTTAATTAAAAAATAAACCTTCAGAAGGCCTTATATTCTAGAGGTGGTTAATTTATGTGAAACAAATATACTCAATTTCATTCCATTTTAGCAAACTTTATTACTTTTATTTTATTTTTTATTTTTTTAGAGACAAAGTCTCACTCTGTTGCCCAGGCTGAAGTGCAGTGGCACGATCATAGCTCACTGCAACCTTGAATTCCTGGGCTCAAGCAATCCTCCCGTCTCAGCCTCCTAAGTAGCTGGGACTAATAGGCACAGGCTACCACTCCTGGCTAACTGTTTTGTTTTTTTTAGAGACAAGGTCTTACTATGTTGCCCAGGCCGCTCTTGAACTCCTGGGCTCAAGCAATCCTCCCTCCTCGGCCTCCCAAAGTGCTGGGATTACAGGCTTGAAACATTGTGCCTAGCAGTAAACATTTATTAAGGTGCACTTTCCGTGTGTCACATAGTGTAATTGCTGCCAGTTTTGTTTAATTAATGATTACTTCACCTTTATGATTGAATAGTTGAACTATGCATTTAACAATGAATATTATAATTATTTTGTATATCTTTCTTTGATTATAGTATTGATTATTTTTAAAATTGGGTTTTTATTAGTCAGATCATCCTGTAAGCTTTTGAACACAAAATTGTAGCACACCAATATTTCCAAGAAAGGGCTTAGTCTCATTACTTTAGTACTAAATTAACATAGAAGTGTGGGTTACAGCATATTTTTTTTTATATTTGTATGCTACAGCAAAGGAAATGAAGTTAGGACTCCTTAGAATTCATTACTGACTCTTCCATTGATGACATTATGACTCTAAACGGGACACCTAAGTATTTGAATGTTAATGATCATGACGAGGATGATGAATGCCATCTTTTAATAAACAGATAATTATTAAATAACTTATCTACCATATTGAAGTAGAATTGCTTTTTACTATTTTTAAAGCTCTTTTGAAATTCTCAATAGGAAGTTCAACATAATATTTTTACCAGAGATTATTATTAACAGCCTGCCTCGTGTTTACTGAGAAATGCATATAGACTTTAGGTTAAATTTTGAAGTATTTGTAGAAAAAAATATTTAAGTAATAAAAAAGGCTACCAGGCCTAAGGAAAGAAATATGGTAGAAATACTTAATGCTAAATCACTTAAAAGTCAGTTTAAAATATTTTGATTTATCAGGATTGGTAATAGTTTTGAGTTCTTCAGAAATGCCATTGTCAATTTTGACAATGCCTTGTTAGTGCTATCATTTGCATGTCATTTATATTTGCTACTGGATATGTATTATATAGAAAAAAGTAAAGACTTAGAAGTAATTTAATAAAATCCTCTCTTTGTCTTTTTGGCCTTTTTTGAAGGGGGCAGTGAATTTCTGCTTCATTATAAATATTCTGTCCTTTTTTGTTACTATAGGGTTCAGATGACTGTTTGGTAAAAATTTGGGCTACAGATGATGGACGCCTTCTTGCTACACTTCGAGGGCACTCTGCTGAAATTTCTGATATGGCTGTTAACTATGAAAACACTCTTATTGCCGCAGGCAGCTGTGATAAGGTTGTAAGAGTATGGTGTCTTCGAACTTGTGCACCGGTTGCAGTCCTTCAGGGACATTCAGCTTCTATTACTTCCATACAGGTAAGAAAAATTATAAGATAGCTCTAACATATTATAAAGGTGAGAATCATTTTTTGTTACATTGTATGGATGATAGCACAAATAA
>NW_012154840.1:1173538-1174305 GCF_000956105.1 Propithecus coquereli
TTTGATCAAAGAGACTACTTTTAGAGGAGATAATTACTCCCATTTACTTTTCTTTGTTCTTTAGTCGCTCATAAGTATGCCATTTTGTGAGTATTGTTTAAATAATATATCATCTTTTTATGAGAAGCTAGCAAGAATTGGGTTCAGTTTGTATCAGATTTGAAAGTTTCCATGTCAAAATTTTAGTCAGTTGAAATTATTTCATGGATTTTGATTTGGAAGATTATCAGTTACTTGTGTTCTCACTATAATATCTGACTGATTATTTCTAGAATTTGGAGATATTATCATATAACATTAAAAAATGAATATTTGATTATAGTAGTCCTCCCCTTATCTGCAATTTCACTTTCCATGGTTTAAATTACCCATGGTCAGCCATGGTTTGGAAAATAGGTGAGTACAGTGTAATAAGGTATTTTGAGAGAGAGACCACGTTCACATAACTTTTATTACAGTATATTGTTATAATTGTTCTATTTTATTATTAGTTATTGTTGATTAATCTCTTATTGCACCTAATTTATAAATTAAACTTTATCATAGATAGGTAAGTATAGGAAAAATCTAGTATATATAGGACTCGGTACTATCTGAGGTTTTAGGCATCCACATCTTGGAATGTATTCCCTGTGGATAAAGAAGGACAACTGTATACTGAAAAAATGTTTATGATACTGTTTGTTTTGTTCCATGGTTTAATTTGCTGTTTTTTTCTCATTTCATTTACATGTTGGAGTGCCCTACAAATCCATGGGTCTCTTCTC
>NW_012154840.1:1175895-1177528 GCF_000956105.1 Propithecus coquereli
TGCATTGAAAATGTTAGGAAGAAAATAAGTCTGTACATGTTCAGTACAGACTTATTGTCTCATCATTATTCCCCAAACACTATAGTATAACAACTATTTACATAGCATTTACGTTGTATCAGGTATTATAAGTAACCTAGATATTATTTAAAGTATACAGGAGGGTGTGTGTATGTTATATGCAAATACTACACCATTTTATATCAGCGACGTAAGCGTCCATGGATTTTGGTATCCATAGGAAGTCATGGAACCGATCCCCCAAGGATACTGAGGGACGACTGTATAGGCATGCTAACTTAGTCTTGGTTTCTTTACTATATATCGACTATTAATGGATAATGTTGATTGGTAATTTTTATCTAAATTAAAGTCTGTAGTCTTTAGAGGTTCTGTGCTTCCAAACAAGGAAACTGAGTAAGTGACTTCTAGTATCTATAATGATCACTTATTTTTTATTTTATTTTATTTTGTTTTTATTTCTGCATATTATGGGGGTACAAATGTTTAGGTTACGTTGCCCTTCCCCCCGAGTCAGAGCTTCAAGCATGTCCATCCCCCAGATAGTGCACATCACACTCATTATGTATGTACATACCCATCCCCTCCTCCCCACTCCCATCTGCCTGACGCCCGATAAATGTTATTCCTATATGTGCCCTTACGTGTTGATCAGTGAAACCAATTTTCTGGTGAGTACTTGTGGTGCTCATTTTTCCATTCTTGGGATACTTCACTTAGTAGAATGGGTTCCAACTCTATCCAGGAAAATACAAGAGGTGCTATATCACCATCGTTTCTTATAGCTGAAAAGTATTCTATGGTATACATATACCACATTTTGTTAATCCACTCGTGTATTGATGGGCAATCGAATCGTTTCCACATCTTTGCAATTGTGAATTGTGCCGCTATAAACATTCGAGTGCAGATGTCTTTTTTATAGAATGTCTTTTGTTCTTTTGGGTAGATGCCAAGTAATGGGATTGCTGGATCAAATGGTATATCTACTTGTATCTCTTTAAGGTATCTCTGTATTGCTTTCCACAGAGGTTGCACTAGTTTTCAGTCCTAACAGCAGTGTATGAGTGTTCCTATCTCTCCGCATCCATGCCAACATTTATTGTTTTGGGACTTTTTGATAAAAGCCATTCTCACTGAAGATAAATGATATTTCATTGTGGTTTTGATTTTCATTTCCCTCATGATTAGAAATGTTGAACATTTTTTCATACGTTTTTTGACCATTATTCTCTCTTCTTTTGAAAAGTTTCTGTTCATGTCCTTTGCCCACTTTTTGACAGAGTTTTTTGATTTTTTTCTTGCTGATTTTCCTGAGTTCTAAATATATTCTAGTTTTCAGCCCTTTATTGGATGTGTAGCATGTGAAAATTTTCTCCCATTCTGTAGGTTGTCTTTTTGCTCTGGTGACAGTTTCTTTGGCTGTACAGAAGCTTTTCAATTTGATCAGGTCCCATTTATTTATTTTATTTTTGTTGTTGCTGTGATTGCCTTTGGGTTCTTTTTCATAGATTCTTTGCCTAGGCCAATGTCTATAAGAGTTTTTACAACATTTTCTTCTAAAATTCTAATACTTTCACACCTTAGGTTTAAGTCTGTTACCCACTGTGAG
>NW_012154840.1:1179073-1179657 GCF_000956105.1 Propithecus coquereli
AAATACCAACATCATTTTTCACAGATATAGAAAAAATAATTCTACTCTTCGTATGGAACCAGAGAAGACCCCGTATATCAAAAGGGATCATTTACTTTTGATTTCCATTCAAAATTTATTCTAGTCATATACATCTTGATTCTTAATAGTTATGTCAATAAAAATTATTCAGTATCTTCATTTAGGATTTTCAAAATTCATGGGTATGCTAGAGAATCTTGTGTGCTTTTCAACTTTTTCCTGTGTCCTAGGCATCAGCAGCCCAATGGCTCTCCCCTTGTCTGTGATTCTCTTCTAAAGTTATGTAAAATACTCAGAGTAAGAGCCTGAGAAGCCTGCATGATAAAGGCCATGATCCATCTGGTGTAGTAGTAGTTCTTTAAATTGGCCACTTAAGTATATTTTTTCCTAATGTATTTCTTCCACAATGATAGGAACAAAGATTTGACCTATTTTACATTATCCATGAAAACAAATAAATTCTTATCTTAAAAGGACAAAACTAATATACTTAATTGAAGTTGAACTTGTAAGTAAAATATTAAAACCCAAACTCTTTGATGTTAACTTCCTAATCATTGTTT
>NW_012154840.1:1181262-1182087 GCF_000956105.1 Propithecus coquereli
TTATCATTTCAACCACTTTTAAGTGTACAGTTCTGTGGCCTTAAGTACATTCACATTATTCTCCATATACCACTACCATCCATCTCTATAACCTTTTCATAATCTCACTCAACCACTATAGCCACTATAAAGAGAACTGCAGATATAAGTTGTTTTATAAATAGTTTTGGAATATTATGATTTTACATAAAATATAAAGAAACAAATTCCTCAAGGCTATGTCCTTTAATATTCATGATCCATAGGCCTGCATTTAGTTTATAGTTGGTAGATTTTGTTGGGTGAATGATATAGTTGTCTATATATTTCCCTTGTTTTTTCTTGAATTTTACTTTTTCTCTGAAGTGTTAGTATATCTTTAAGGGTTAGAATGCAGTCTTGTGTTTCTTGAAACCTTTTACTGATGTAAGGTAGCATACAATTAAGGAAGCAACCAAAAGGTTTTAAAAGTTCCTTGGTACTACGATTGTTTTTGTTTTTTTTTTTCATCTTCCAGGTGGTATGTTCATTACAACAGGGAGCACTGATCATGTGATTAGAATATATTATTTGGGTTCTGAGATCCCTGAGAAAATTGCTGAATTAGAATCACATACGGTAAGAGCAAAATGAGAAATTTAAATATGTTGCTTTATTTTTTAACACCCCTGGAAAATTGGTTTCATTTTTTCTTTTCCGATCTGTACCATACTTTAATATAGATTGGTACTAAAACTTTTATGGGAAGGTGTCTCTTTAGTAATGAAGATAAGAGTGAAAAATCTGGATTTACTATGGTTGTGGTAGTTAGCATGAGTTCCATTTGACTATATGGAAAAAGAAAAA
>NW_012154840.1:1184054-1186177 GCF_000956105.1 Propithecus coquereli
AAAAAAAAAACTATTCCATGATGTTTTTGCAGGAGAATTTGAGGGGAAGAGTACTTTATTCATTTTACAAATAAATTTGTTTTAACCAAAAATCTGTTGTTTTATGTCTTAGGATAAAGTTGTTGCTGTTCAGTTCTGTAACAATGGAGACAGGTAATTATGTAGTACATATTTATGTAAATAGATATTTGACATGTTTTACTATTGTTCCCTCAGAAGCAGCCACCTTTACTATAGATATATTAATTTTGTCCAATCACTTAGGTTCTGTCTTTGATGACATCCTTACCCATCCCTTCCAAATTCTCACCCATGTACTAATCATAGTCTATCAGTTCTTCCTTTCTGAGTGCTTTCTTTTTTGTTAATTCTGTTCTTTCCATTTCTTTTAGCACACACCTTAGCTGAGGATTCCATTATTTGACCTGCCATCTTTGCCAGATCAATATTGTTCTGTTCATAAATCTTTAGTGTTTCTTCCTCTCTGTCTATGGAATAGAATTCAAATGTCTTAGCTTGACATTCAGAGCTGTCTACTGCTTGACTTTAGACCTACATTCTTTTCTCATCTACTATTGTCCATATGAATCCAGCTTAGTCGATGTACGTTGCTCCTGTTGCATCGCATGTATATTATCTCATCCATTTCTGTGCTTATACTTTTCCTCACATCATTCCTACCCAGATAGGCTATTCCCTGCCTTCCCCTAACCTCTTTTTCTTTCCCTCCTACTTTCTACCTCTCCCTTCTCCTCTTGCTCCCTTATCCCTCACCCTCCCTTCTTTTTCTCTTCTTATCTAAGTCTTATCTTCCTTTTAAGGTTCATACCCTACTTGAAGCCTTTCCTGACTGCTCCAACTTTTGGCTTTCTTGACCTTTTTGGAACATCTGCATCACTTACTATTTGTAGTATGCATATGATACATATCTCCTATGTCTGTAAACTCAGAAATTATATACAAATATTTGTGCACCCTCTAAAATATCTGTTCCCAAAAAGGTGATGGCCAAAAAGGCCTTGGCCTAAAAGTTGACCTGGAATAATAGATTTAAAATTTTAACCACTTAGCATAAATTTATATCCATGTACAGGTTGAGTATCTTTTATGCTTGGGACCAGAAGTGTTTTGGATTTTTTCAGATTTTGGAATATTTGCATATACATAATGAGATATCTTGGGTATGGAACCCAAGTCTAAATGCAAAATTCATTTATGTTTCATATACACCTTACATACATAGCCTGAAGGTAATTTCATATAATATTTTTAATAATTTTGTGCATGAAACAAAGTTTTGACTGTGTTTTGACTGTGACCTATCACATGAATGAGGTCTGCTGTGTAATTTTTGACTTGTGGCATCATGTTGTTGTTTAAAATTTTCAGATTTTGGAACATTTCATATCTTGAATTTTTGGATTAGGGATGCTCAACCTGTATGTCTGCAAGGACTTTATGTGGGTGATCATGTTTTATTTTTAAATAGTTTTTGGACAGTGAGTGAGTGCAATGATGGATTTGTTCATTTTTGTTAAATGCAAGAGTAAATAATGATGGTCTACAAAGAGTGACCTATATTAGGTCTATATTAGGGATGACAAAACCTTCAAATAAATTTTAAGGTTGACTTTACTCTGCACTATACTGAGTTATATATTTGAAGTTTTGTGCAGCTACTATTTCATGTTAGAAGAATCTAAATTTTTAATTCCTTCCCTTTTTCTGTTAAGGAGAAACACTATTTTGTCTTAATTATTTATTTGTCCAATAAACATATCAGAAGATGTCCAATTTTACTAATAGTCAAATAAATGTTAATTAGAATAACAGTAACAATTTTTTTCTTTCAGGATGACAAGATAATGAAAATGATAATATCCAATATTGCCAAGGGTTTTGGGAAAAATGGACACTTTCCTGCAACTTTTGATGAGATTGTAAATTGTTAAAAAAAACTTTTCAGGGAAACAATTTGGCAATGTGTATTAAAAGCTTTAAAAATGTGCCTACTCTTTTACTCAGCAAAGACATGTATAAAGTTGTACAAAGATACATAGAGAGATGTTTGTCATAGCATTATTCATTATGCTGAAGACTGGAAACAATATAAATATTGATCA
>NW_012154840.1:1186227-1187522 GCF_000956105.1 Propithecus coquereli
CATGAGTTCCATTTGACTATATGGAAAAAGAAAAAAATATGTATAAAAATGTATCAATATTTTATATATACACACTCTTGTGCATACACACACACACACACACAGACACACACACAGACACACACTACAGTAATAGTTTGTGAAAATCCTTTTAAGCCTGAGGTGTTATTAGTTGTATGATCTTAAAATCTATACACTTAATAAAAGACATTAACTATGTCTTAGGAAAAAATTATTTTTACTTAATTAATTAGTATGGTTGTTTTTAGAATGCCATCAAAGACTTGTAGAATTTAATCCCACTTAGTTATCAATAACAGTTACATATAGGGAACAAGTATATGCCCGGGGTAAAAATCATTGGTGGTTGGTACTTGTCCTATTGGTCTATTCCTTTTCAAGAAGCTTTGAGCCACTATTGTTTAGTATATCTCTGTGCACCTTTCATGCATCTCTTCCTTCTCCTTTTTTTACTTTCTTTTGTGGTTAATTATTTAGTGTGGAGCGTTAGAGTATTTCTGTTTCAGTTCACTGTACAGCTCATGTGCCTCATTGTCAAAGCTGTATAATCAGCAGTTGAGAGCACTCAGCTTTGTAGGTCTTAATGTTCATATTACTATTGACACCTCATTTGGAATAGTATTAGTGTACATTAATAAAATACACACCATTTCCCTGAAAAATCACTAAAAAAAGATGCTTTGTGAATTGCAGAATCAATTGTGTTCCTGAAATTTGTAGTACAATAGACACCTGTTAGAAACCTCCTGGAGCTTTTGGAAACAGTGTCTTGCTTTTTGTCCTAACATACAAACATAATTGGACATTCTCCTCATGAGGACTTACTGAACCAAGCTGAGCTCTTACCTTACTGTTACTTATTTCTGGATACTAAAATAATGGAATATTATTTAAATTGTGAAAGAGAAAAACTTAGGAAATATTTAAAGATCTCAGTCTGAGACCACTAAGTGGGAAAAATCTATCTGGGCCAGAGCATGCCAAAGAGGCATCTTTGCAGTTACCACACAAGTAGGGTATATATATAAGTATAGTAAAGTTTATTGAGAGTTGAGAGAGGAGAAAGGAATAAATCAATGGAAAAGAATTGAGGAGGAAAAAGATGAAGAAAATTGATTATTAATAGAGTTTTATTTGCAGACACTCAGCTAAGTAAGTCAACACTTCTCGTTGGAATCAGTGGCAGCTGGTAGTCACTAAAATAAGATGTTCCTTCAGAATATCTAAAATCAATTATTGCAACTGGCAGCGGAAATCCAGAATAAAATTTTAAA
>NW_012154840.1:1188029-1195967 GCF_000956105.1 Propithecus coquereli
ATCAGCCTAGCTCACAGCAACCTCAAACTCCTGGGCTCCAAGCAATCCTCCTGCCTCAGCCTCCCAAGTAGCTGGGACTACATGCAGATGCCACCATGACCAGCTAATTTTTTCTATTTTTAGTAGAGATGAGGTCTCGCTCTTGCTCAGGCTGGTCTCAAACTCCTGAGCTCAAGCAATCCACCCTCCTCAGCCTCCCAGACTGCTGGGATTGCAGGCATGAACCACTGCGCCAAGCCAAAAAAAATAAAAGTAAATATTTAAAGGAATAAATTGGCCATTATATTTTTTCATATTTTCTGATAACCAACATAACCTTGTATTTTATTTCTCAAGGTGTTTGTAGATTTCTTTGTAGTTTGACTATTTTTGTTGTTCTCAAGTAACTATTTAACAAATTTTTGTCATTTTGGAGTCTTTTTTTTTTTCCTGAAATAAGCTTATGGGTATTACCGTATGCAGATACATTTATTTATTGTTTTCACAAATACTTAAAACTATAGTTTAGGATTTTTTAATCTAACCAGTTGTGTGTCCTGGAGAAATTTTGTCAAAACTTGCTATTTTACATGCACCTTTGTTAAAAATTTATAAGGTATGAATACTGCAAATTGTTTTGTTTAGGAATAATTTGCCCTCTGGAGAAGACAAGGTCACTAAACTTAAAGTGACTATGGTAGCATGGGATCGCTATGATACCACAGTTATTACGGCAGTGAACAATTTCCTTTTGAAAGTATGGAATTCTATCACAGGGCAGCTTCTTCATACTTTATCTGTAAGTATTTTATTTTTAGAGTAATTAAAATGTAAAAAGTACATTATTCTAGGAGACAGGAAATGTAAGTTCTAGTTTTCTTTCTATGACTTACTAGCCTTTGAGGAGTAATTATTTGAGGGATCACTGTTGACATTTCTGCAAAATAGAATGACACATGGTATACTTGCTAAAAGCAGGTGTGAAATCTTTTCAAGATCCTTTCTAATAGCCATTTATCTATTATGTTATAGTATCCAATGAAGAATGTATAAGTTATTTTGTTTTTAGCAGGGGCTGGAATTTTTCATTATTATTTGTTTAGGGGAAGAGCTTACCTTATTTCGACAAGGATATCATGTATATTCTACCTTCAGTAATTAGATTATGCAAGAAATAGAGGTAAGAAGAAGTAGGAGATAAAAGGTGGTTTTTCCTCATTCTTTTAAAAAATGTATCTGTCATCGTAGAAGGCTGCAGTATTTGTGGGGTGAAAAGTTGATAGGGTTAATAGCAGAAGTCACTATTGATTTTTGATGTTTGTCAGTTTATCATAATATTGCTTGACTTCAGATTAAATTCAGTTTAAAAGCCTTATTTCTTGTCTGCTTAAAATATCAATTCATAAGCATTTTAAGGACAGAAGGCCCGGAGATTGCCATATGGTTTACACAGTAGTAAGTGTTAGGGTTCAGACTAGAAATAAATACTTGTGACTCAACTTTCTTTGTAATATACCATAGCATCATTCTTATTTGACTCCTATGTGAGATAATCTTAGCCTAAGGCCTCTGAGGTTTCTAAAGATTTGTTTCATTTGGGGAGGATTTCCAGTTTATCTTTCATATACCTCCCAAGTCCTCTTTAACATGTATTAATATAAAAATTATTAATGAAATATTTTACATTCTTTTTTCATAGTAAATCTTTGAAATCTACTATGTATTTTATGCTTACTGAATATCTCAATTCTGTTTAGCCACATTTCAAATGCTTAATAGCCACACGTGGCTAGTAGCTACAGTATTAGACAATGCAGTTCTGTATCTCTTAAATTACAATTCAAAAGGCCTTCTTGTAGCTGCTAGTTTTATAGATCCATGTAAAATTTGTCTTAATAAGTACCTTAATTTAGAGTCCTGTTTAGTGGCACTCTTCCCCTGGTCTGACTCATGGGGTCATATGTTTTCAGTGAATTTTACTGAAGAAATTTTCGAACAGACTATATTTAGTCCTTGTAACAGTCAAATCTACTTAGTTTTGGTATAGTACTTATATTTCAGTTTTATCAATTTATGTATCAGGGTCTTTCAGTGTAAAGTTCTATTCAGCAAATGCTTTTTGAGCATCAACTGTGTGCCAGACTGAGGTGTTAGGAATAAATGGTAAATTAAACAGAGCCCTGTCCTGCTGGAATTTACTGCCTATTAAGAGAGAAAAACTTATTCAGGTAAGTGCTGAGAAAGAAAAGGGGAAGATAGAATGGAAGTTTCTAATAGGGTGATCAGATCTGATCTGGTAGAATCAGAGAAAGTTTCCTTAGGAAGTGAAGTTTGGGTTAAATTTTGAAAGATAAGTAGGAATTACCCAGTTCTTGGCTTAAATGCCACCTCCTTGATTAGCCCTTCCCTGATCAAACAATCCAAGGTAGCCTCTCAGTCTTTGTCTTATTACATTACCTTGATCTATTTTCATCAGTGTTTATTATTACCTGATGTTGTTTTCTTTCTTTCTTTCTCTTTATTTCTTTTTTCTTTCTTTCTTTCTTTCTTTCTGTCTTTCTTTCTCCCTCTCTCTCTCTTTTCCTTTCCCTTTACCCTTTTTTCTTTTTTCTTTTCTTTTCTTTTCTTTTCTTTTCTTTTCTTTTCTTTTCTTTTCTTTTCTTTTCTTTTCTTTCCTTTCCTTTCCTTTCCTTTCCTTTCCTTTCCTTTCCTTTTCCTTCTCTTCTCTTCTCTTTCTTCTCTTCTCTTCTCTTCTCTAATCTTCTCTTCTCTTCTCTTCTCTTCTCTTCTCTTCTCTTCTCTTCTTTTTTGACAGGGTCTCACTGTGTTGCCTTGGCTAGAGTGCAGTGGCATTGTCATAGCTCACTGCAACCTCAAACTTCTGGGCTCAAGCCATCCTCCTATCTCAGCCTCCTGAGTAGCTGGGACTATAGGCATGTACCACCATGCCCAGCTATTAATAATTTTTAAATTTTTTGTAGAGATGGGGTCTTGCTATTGCCCAGGATGGTCTCGAATTCCTGGCCTCAAGTGATCCTCCTGCCTCAGCCTCCAAAAGTGCTGGGATTGCAGACATAAGCCGCCATGCCTGGTCTTTACTTGATATTTTCTTGTTACGTTTTGTTATTTGTCTTGTTTGGTGTCTCTACATGGAGGGAGGGTCAACAAATATTTGGTAAATCACATATGTGAGGAGGTTGGGAGATTCTTCCAGGAAGAGGGGGTGGCATGTGCAAAGGTCCTAAGATGGAGGAGAGCTGGAAAAAAAGCTAATTTGGTTAGAGATTAGAAAGCAGAAACAGGCTCACCAGATGAGACTGGAAAAGTGGAGAGGGACACGACCATTCAGAATCTTGTAGGATTTATCCTGTGACCAGTAGGAAACCATTAAAGGCTTTAAAGTAGAGGAATGACGTGTGAGTTTTACTTTTGAAAAATACCTTGTAATTATGGTCATAGTAGAGGGAATAGATTGGAGTGAGGTAAGAGTGACTGCAGATAGACTGTAGAGTCTATGATGGTAGCCAGGATGATGATGTAGATTTGGGTGGCGGTGGTGGAAATAGAAGTGTGCTTAATAAATATAATTTATGACAGATGCTATATCTTACAACATTACTGATTTTTACTAGATAATTATTCCCCATGCTCCAGTGACTATATCCTATCTTAAGGCATGTGACCAAAAAATGAAAATCCCCAATGTACACTGAAGTATTTGTACCATTTGAGTTTAACAAAGTAATTTTGTTTTCCTGGTTAGGAACCTGAGAAAGACATTTGCTATAGCAAATTGATTATTGAGCAAAGGATTTTGTTACAGCAAAGAACTTTTTCAGTATTCACTGGGAAGGGTTTGGGTAAACTTTCAGTTGTGATAGTATTTATTGTAATGCGATTTTACCTATTCATCTTAACTTTACATTTTGAGCCAGTCTCCAGTTATTTTTTAATAAGCTATGTTTTTGTTGATAATGGCAGTATGGTAGGATATTCTGTTACTCCAATTTATACCATGATTTAGGATAAAATGCACTTTTGTAGTTCACAGTGTATGGTCATTTTTAGAAGCTCCTGATGTGTGATGTGCCAGTATGTTCCTAAATGAAATGCAGCTTCAGGATGTTCTCTATGCTTTTCTAAGACTTTGAGACTGTTATTAATCATATACTCTATGATATATAGTCAGGATTTAAGTCTAAGGAAAATCAACAATGATCTTAAAACAGGCGTGTCTGCAAACTTTTTCTTTAAGAGGCCAGATAGTAAATAC
Organism: Propithecus coquereli; assembly: GCF_000956105.1. NCBI lineage: Eukaryota > Metazoa > Chordata > Mammalia > Primates > Indriidae > Propithecus > Propithecus coquereli. Next base: position 1,192,282 of record NW_012154840.1, read on the forward strand.
TTTTAGACTTCGCACATACAGTTTTCATTCCATATTCTTTGTTTTATTTTGTTTTGTATTTTTTGCAAGTTTTAAAAAATTTAAAAAACATTTTTATTTCACAAGCTGTATGTACAAACACATCTGGGAGCCATATTTGGCCTGCAGGCTATAGTATGATGACTCCTGATCTAACATCTCTATATACTGATATGAAATGATTTACTGGAAGGGAAACATATAACATAGAGCATTGGTTTTCAAACTTTTTTTTTTTGCAGAAAATGTATTTCTCAGATAAAGATGTTAAACAGCACCCTCAAGTATTAGTATAAAGTAGATCTAGGGCAGAGCCAGTATGCTCTGTCCTTTGAATGTATCTAGGGCCTCCCAAAGTACAATTTGAATACCAGTGATAGAGAGTGCTGAAGAATAATGAAAGTTTGTCTGTTATCACTGTGGCAGAATTGGGTGTTAATGAAATATTGTTTGTTACATTTTCTGTGGCCTTTTAAATAGCACAATCCTAAATATCAAATTCTATTTTAGGGCACTGGTTAATGTGCTGTAACTTTTTGGACTCTCTTTATTTTAAAAACATTTCTTGGTCTTCTGTCTACTGAATACTTTATAAAATCAGCAATTAATACACATAAGGAACTCTGACTGAATGATATTGTTCATGTAGTGTCTATAATAGTAAATGCCATTAAATTAGTGTGCATGAATTCATCTGAACCAGATTGATAGGACGCCCAAGACCTTTTGACCAAATAAGCCAGATCCTTGACATTACTTTTCATTTTTATATTGATTTTATCATAGGGACATGATGATGAAGTATTTGTTTTGGAAGCACATCCATTTGATCAAAGGATCATACTTTCGGCGGGTCATGATGGGAACATTTTTATTTGGGATCTTGACCGGGGGACCAAAATTCGGAATTACTTTAACATGGTAAGGGAAATCTGTGTTTAGTTAATATTAAAACTGACTTCTCTTATGTGATAACATGGTAATCACATTTTTACCTAGTGTAAAGGAACCTCTTATTATCTGTATTTAAATCAGTAAAATAATCCAGAGAATAACTTATGTGAGAATTAGGCCTTTCAGGGTTGACTCTATTATTTTAGGTGTTAGCATTTTCCAAATTCTGGTCCCCAGCTCTACGCTTCAGAAACTCAATTTATTAAGCTTTGGAGGTAACACCTAACCAAAAATCACAAAATGATTAATGATTAAACTCTAATACTGATTTATGAATTACAACAGTGACTGTAATATTAATACTTGCATCTTCCTCTCGTAAACATAAGACTTAGTAATCAGAAAGTTGTTTGACAAACACAAATTTGGAGATAATGGATGCTCTTAAGATATACTTAAGACAAACCATGGAAAAATCTGGTGAGCTATCTGTTCTCTCAGTAGAGCATACCCTTCTGTGGTGATGGGAATCCTCATATCCTCCATTTTTAGTGTCCCTCTTTTAAGAATAGTTCTGACTAAACATTTCTAAATTGTTGGTTAGCCTTTGAGCTCACTTTTATAGGCATTATACAGATCCAGAGCATTAATAATACTCTCTGTCTTTTGTTAGTAAAATTGATTTGTGTGCTTTAATTTCAGGATGGTTATTTTAAGGCTTAATTACATTATAACTTAAAATGTGAAGATAATATCTTGACTTTGCTAAGATAGCACCTTTGTCAATTTGGTTGCATTTAGGTCCTTTTAAATCTCCTCAGTCACCCATTTAGTATTTCATGAGATATGACATTTCTAGCAATGATTTATTCCATTCATTGCAATTTGACTGTCCCTAATATTTTTCAGAGCTTTACTGTTTCAATAGGGTTCTGGCTACAGAAGCCAGAGAGTACATTGGAATATTGATGCATCACAGAATCCAAGGTATTAGCAAGGAAACGTTATCACCTACTTATTATTTGAAAATTACTTTTAAGATGACTTAAAGAGACTCCTCTGAATTTCAGATTGAAGGCCAAGGTCATGGTGCAGTGTTTGATTGTAAATTTTCCCCAGATGGAAACCATTTTGCCTGTACAGATTCTCATGGGCATTTGTTGCTTTTTGGTTTTGGATGCAGTAAATACTATGAAAAGGTTAGTAGATTTAACTGTTGTAGACTGTAATTTGGGATTATATCATTCATAAATTTTGTTTGAAGTCTTCCAGTTAATAAGGGTTAGTAAGGAAGTTGTCTTTCTTGGTAAGTTTTTTATTACTGCCAGAGCATCAACCTCGGCAATGTGAATCACTATGGAGATACAGGATGATGGAGATATAAGTTTGTTAGGAAATCCTTTTGCTTCTGATTAGTACATATTCTCTACTGTATTCCAGGCATAATAAGAGGGTAACAGATCATGTCTTCCACTTAATCATAAATTAGGAATGAGCAGCTGGTGATTGAATGTTTATTTTCTTGGTTGGCTATTTTACCTATTATTGATCCTGTTAAAATACTTTGGAAGCTAACTTAATTGGCTCCTTATATTTTATTAGTTGTGAATTTGGGATAGATTATAGAATCTTAGATTTGGAAGAGAACTCAGAAGCATTGAGGTCAGCTCAATATTCGTATCACCTTTGAGTGTCTTTGAGGTGATTGGTATTTACCTGTCTCAGCAGGTATATTATAATTCATCTATCCTCATTTGAATAAAAATAAACAATAAAAACATAGTTATATAGGTTTATATGATTTTTGCAACTTATGTAAAAATACCTAACTTTATCTGCTGGGTTGTTGCTTTACTTCTTCCTATCATAATTACAGAAGGGTGACATACGACCAAAAAGTAATGCAGAATATAGGATTTTGTGGAGAAAAGATAGAGTAACTATCTAGGTAATCGGCTTCTATGTAGAGGGAACATATGGCAACAAAGGACTACAGAAAATGCAAAAATTATCTGATTTGAAAAACACATGTGCTCTAGGAATGAAAGTCCTCATCTATAAATTTCCTGTGTGTGTTGAATACTAAAAATCTGTCATAAAGATTCCAGATCAGATGTTCTTCCACACGGATTATCGACCACTTATCCGTGATGCCAATAACTATGTGTTGGATGAACAAACCCAACAAGCTCCTCACCTCATGCCTCCCCCATTTTTGGTGGATGTCGATGGAAATCCTCATCCCACAAAATTCCAGCGCCTAGTTCCAGGACGGGAAAATTGTAAAGATGAACAACTTATACCACAGCTGGGATATGTGGCTAATGGTATGTTATTTCTCCAAAAGTAAATTTAAAACATTTTGCAAAATGTTATACTTGCTGCTGTTCTCTCCATGATGTATACTCCCTGTTAAACTTTGGAGTAGGTTATAAGATATTTTATATACTACTACTATTAATTTCAGTTGTATACTACTTTTTACTCTACCAGAGTACATTTTCATTATTTATCTCACCTAGACACAGACAAGTGGGTTAGGATAAACACAAGCAGAGAATGTGTTCACATACCTCCTTAGAAACACATATGTATGGCTCTATAGTATTGCATTCTAGTAATGAATAAATGTACTAACTAATGTATCAAAGTTTTATAATATAATTGGTAAAATTTCCTTGCTCATAGTATTGGCATTTTAGTTTGAGAGTCCATAGTTAATGGAACTTAGAAGAAGAAATTTCAAAAACCATGAACTGGTAAGTAGCTCTTTA
>NW_012154840.1:1196017-1198269 GCF_000956105.1 Propithecus coquereli
ACCTGGGAATGGAATTGCTGGGTCATGTGGAACTATGTTTAACATTTTGAGGAACTGTTTTCCAAAGTGATTTCTAAAGGGACTGTACCATTTTACATTCCTTGAGTAGTGTATGAGGGTGAACATATTACCTTTATCATCAGAAAAAGAGTGATTTCCAGTTTGAAGAAAATTAACAGGCTATTTTAACTTTCTTTCCAGTTTAAGATTTGTTAGTGGAAGTAGAGATGGAACAGCAAGAATTTGGCAATATCAACAACAAGAGTGGAAGAGTATAGTGTTAGATATGGCTACTAAAATGACTGGGTAAGAATCTGTGTTAGATATTTCATTAGTTCTCATATAGTATATTATCTTTACATTGAGTTATTATTTAATAATGACCATGAAAAATCTTTTTATGTTAATAAATAGTTTGAAGATAATTGGTAGATGTGAAGTTTACATCTATATTCAGTCTCTAAGCAGATTGCCTTTTGATGTTGATTGACAGACTGGATGATAGGAACATTGCTGACTCATTCAAAATTCTGGTCTGTTGTAACCCCAAAATCTCTGTGTTCTACTAATGCCCACAGAGTCATTCTCTGCCTTAGTTCTATAGCTCATTTTTTAAAATATCTATTGGTAGTACTTTCTACTTTGAGGGTTGTCTCTATTAAATGTCATTGTATGTTTAACTTTTTCTCTAATTAACTAAGGATACTTTTATAATATTTCACATTATTAGCATTCCTACTCAACATTATATGTATACTTAATCAGCATTCTGTTTCATCACCCTCACTGTTGATTGGAAGATACATAATTACCTCTTTGGGACACTACAGTTTCCTTGGAGTGTGGCCCTGAAATTAATTATCTTCCCATTAATAATATATGGAACTGACTTTGTCATCATAGCCAGCTATAGATAATGTTGTATTAAATTAAATCACAAGTTACTGAATTTTCTACTACTTTTTTATAAGGCCTATTAGGTTTTTAAAAAGTTAATATTTATGTATGTATTTATTTATTTATTTTTATTTATTGTTTTCACAAATACTTAAAACTATAGTTTAGGATTTTTTAATCTAACCAGTTGTGTGTCCTGGAGAAATTTTGTCAAAACTTGCTATTTTACATGCACCTTTGTTAAAAATTTATAAGGTATGAATACTGCAAATTGTTTTGTTTAGGAATAATTTGCCCTCTGGAGAAGACAAGGTCACTAAACTTAAAGTGACTATGGTAGCATGGGATCGCTATGATACCACAGTTATTACGGCAGTGAACAATTTCCTTTTGAAAGTATGGAATTCTATCACAGGGCAGCTTCTTCATACTTTATCTGTAAGTATTTTATTTTTAGAGTAATTAAAATGTAAAAAGTACATTATTCTAGGAGACAGGAAATGTAAGTTCTAGTTTTCTTTCTATGACTTACTAGCCTTTGAGGAGTAATTATTTGAGGGATCACTGTTGACATTTCTGCAAAATAGAATGACACATGGTATACTTGCTAAAAGCAGGTGTGAAATCTTTTCAAGATCCTTTCTAATAGCCATTTATCTATTATGTTATAGTATCCAATGAAGAATGTATAAGTTATTTTGTTTTTAGCAGGGGCTGGAATTTTTCATTATTATTTGTTTAGGGGAAGAGCTTACCTTATTTCGACAAGGATATCATGTATATTCTACCTTCAGTAATTAGATTATGCAAGAAATAGAGGTAAGAAGAAGTAGGAGATAAAAGGTGGTTTTTCCTCATTCTTTTAAAAAATGTATCTGTCATCGTAGAAGGCTGCAGTATTTGTGGGGTGAAAAGTTGATAGGGTTAATAGCAGAAGTCACTATTGATTTTTGATGTTTGTCAGTTTATCATAATATTGCTTGACTTCAGATTAAATTCAGTTTAAAAGCCTTATTTCTTGTCTGCTTAAAATATCAATTCATAAGCATTTTAAGGACAGAAGGCCCGGAGATTGCCATATGGTTTACACAGTAGTAAGTGTTAGGGTTCAGACTAGAAATAAATACTTGTGACTCAACTTTCTTTGTAATATACCATAGCATCATTCTTATTTGACTCCTATGTGAGATAATCTTAGCCTAAGGCCTCTGAGGTTTCTAAAGATTTGTTTCATTTGGGGAGGATTTCCAGTTTATCTTTCATATACCTCCCAAGTCCTCTTTAACATGTATTAATATAAAAATTATTAATGAAATATTTTACATTCTTTTTTCATAGTAAATCTTTGAAATCTA
>NW_012154840.1:1198319-1199611 GCF_000956105.1 Propithecus coquereli
TTTCTTCAGGTATAAGGTAGTGAGTTACTGATTCGCACATGGCATTTTATGTCTTTACTAGTGAATTAAGGCTTGAATTGACCTTCATAGAGTGAAATGCTTACACATTCTTTTATGTTCTCAGTCATAAAAGTTTGTAGAGTAATGAAATGGTATTACACATGTGCCAATAGTTACTCTGATGATGTCATATTTATCAACCAAGGAGAAAAGGTGTGAATATTAAATGGGAGATAAAATTGAAAACATGCAAATAAAACAATCTGTAATTTATCACACTTCATTTCTCATACATTTCTTGAAAGGTGATCACTTTCTTACTCTATCAGATGCCATTTAATCTTACTAAAGGATAAGATGAAAACCAGGGCTATATTTATGAAAGAAAAGGATTTAAAGTTTTCATTCAGAAGTAATCATTGAATTTCAGTGTATCATAAAAAATTATTTTCTACTTATTAAAACACCGAGCTCTTAACAAAAGAGAATATTTGAAAGATCATAATTTTGACTCATTTTGGAAAGGAAATTTTCACAAAAGAAAGATGCAAACCGTTTTAGGTACCTGTGGTTAAACTATTTAAACCTTACTCAAATCTCTCTTCTTGACTTTTAACTTGAAATATACCATGGAGATAATTTATTTTCAAATAAATTATTTTACTTTAATAATTACAGTCATGGTTGCTTAATGATGAGGATACATCTTTATCATTTTATAGAATTAGAGCCATAGTTATTTCTCTCTTGAAAATAAAATGGGAACATTAACTTTTAGAAACATATAAGTGACTTAAGGTTCCTCAGGGTATGTGAGGAGTGTGTACATACTTCTAAACAGGTTGAAACTTAGGCTTTTACATAGATGCACATTTCTTAATGACAGGGATATGTTCTCAGAAATGAGTCGGTTAGGTGATTTCATCATTGTGCAAACATCATAGAGTGCACTTACACAAACCTGGATGGTATAGCCTACTATACACCTAGGCTATATGGTATAACCTATTCCTCCTAGCCTACAAACCTATAAAGGATGTTACTGTACTGACTACTATAGGCAATTGTATTAGTAACAGTGGTACATGTTTGTGTATCTAAACATAGAAAAGGTACAGTAAAAATATGATATACAAGATAAAAAATGATATACATGTGTAGGGCACTTACCATGAATGGAGCTTGCAGGACTGGACAATGTTCTTGGTGAGTCAGTAAGTGGTGATTAGTGTACAGTAGACTTTATAAATACTGTACACTTAGGCTACACTAAATTTATATTTTTCTTTCTT
>NW_012154840.1:1202847-1204475 GCF_000956105.1 Propithecus coquereli
TAATCATTTCTCTAGAAAATTATTAAGTTAATTGCTACATTTAGAGGATATACTAAAATGTAAGTGATTTTGTGGCTTTCTATCTTTGGTCTCATTAAGGTGATGGTGAGGTGGTAGAACAGGTAATTGGGCAGCAAACCAATGACCAAGACGAAAGCATTCTTGATGGAATAATCAGAGAGCTACAGAGAGAACAAGATCTGAGACTAATTAATGAAGGAGATGTTCCACATTTTCCAGTTAATAGATCATACTCTGTTAATGGTGGTAAGTATTTATATATTTGTAAAGGGTATGATGAATGCAGTTCAGTTATTTTACTTTTATCAAGTAATTACATATGAAAAATATTTTTATGTTTATAAATGAACACATTTTTATTGATTTACAATTGTGATATCAGATATACCAAAGTGCCATAGTCTCATCATCATCTGTGGCTAAAATAACTTAGTGTCTACAAAGAAATACATATGGTATATTTTAATATGATGTTTTCTTCTTAATAATTTGCAATATTCACATTTTTAAGAAGCTAAATTTGAAATAAGTCCAGCCTTTTTGTAGGGTAAATCCACCTATACAGGTTTCAAAATTAAAACCACCTTCAGTTTAGAAATTACTGCCCCTAAAAAATTACTACCCCTCCTTTGTTGAGAAGAAAGCAGAATACTACCCTCCTTTCTTGAATTTATAAAAATACACTGGAAGACAAGAAGCCCTCTGAAGATAGGAAACCCTCTTCTTAGAGAATATAGATGCAACTTCTGAATTGACTTTCACAACAGTTTGAACTTAATACCAGTAGAAGATATTGTATTAATATAATTAATTATTCTATCTTAAAATGAATGTTCTAACTTATTATATCCGTTCTTTCACTTTACATGAAATGTGCCTATGGATTTGAGTTTTATATAAACCTTAGCTTGTCTCAATTTTATCTTTATCAAGAGCCAATTAATTTTATTTTAAAATGCAGTCCTCTTGTGGGAATTTTGGCAAATTTGTTTCTCTTTATATTTACGTAATTGGGATCATTTATTTGGATAACATGGTATTTTCGGTTCCACAGAAATGAATAAAGTGATTTAAATTTGAGATGATTCACAGGGTATTTTACTCAATTCCTTATTTCTGTAGTATCCCATAAAATTAAAATAAAAATGATTTTTCATTTGGGTCACTTGAACACCTAACTCAAATAAGCTTTCGTGAACCTAGGACAAAATGAGAAATGGGCTGTTAATCCTATATATTCAGGTCCTTTGTTCCTAAGACATAAAACTTTCTTAGAACCCTGATTTAGAAATCCATTAATGTAACCGATATTCAGTTCTACCTACAATACTAGGTTTTTGTGAATAGATTTGAAATGCCATTGGTCAGAGACTGTACTGACTTCTATTTGTAATGTTCATTTGTTTTGAATTTTTTCTAATGTTTATTTTAAAAGTTGAATATTTCAGTTTTCATTTGCGTTTTATTTGCAAATATAAGAAAAATAAATTAATAGGAACCTTTCTGGTGGATTAAAAACAAAAGTAAATGTTCTGTTACTTTTTTCCTTTGTTTCATTGCTCATCAACCTTGAAAATAAAAATTTGATTTAAAAAATGTTTTTGTTT
>NW_012154840.1:1205290-1207830 GCF_000956105.1 Propithecus coquereli
ATGAACAGAAACTTTTCAAAAGAAGACAGAATAATGGCCAGCAAACATGATAAAATGCTCAAATCTTTAATCATCAGGGAAATGCAAATCAAAAGCACAATGAGTGCAATGTGCACCATCCCAGGGATGGACACACTTGAAGCTCGGACTTGGGGGGAAGTGGGGGTGGCAAGGGCATCATATGTAACCTAATCATCCGTACTCCTGTAATATGCTGAAAGAAAAAGAAAAAAAAAAGCACAATGAGATATCACTTAACTCCAGTGAGAATGGCTTTTATCAACAAGTCCTAAAACAATAAATGTTGGTGTGGATGTGGAGAGATAGGAACATTCATACGCCACTGGTGGGACTGCAAACTAGGACAATCTCTATGGAAAGTAATATGGAGATACCTCGAAGAGTTAAAAGTAGAACTACCATTTGATCTAGCAACCCCATTGCTGGGTATCTGCGCAAAGGAAAAAAAAGACATTCTATTAAAAAAAAATCACTAGAATGTTTATAGCAGCACAATTCACAATTGCAAAGATATGGAAACAACCCAAGTGGCCATCAATACATGAGTGGATTAATAAAATGTGACATGTGTATACCATGGAGTTCTACTCAACCACAAAAACAGTGGCAATCTAGCGCCTGTTGGATTGTCTTGGATAGAGCTGGAGTCCATTCTACTAAGTGAAGTATCCCAAGAGTGGAAAAACAAGCACCACATGTACTCACCATCAAATTGGTATTAACTGATCAACACTTATGTGCACATATAGTAGTAACATTCATTGGGTGTCAGGCAGGAGGGAGGGGGGAAGAGGAGATGGGTATATTCACACCTAATGGGTGCGGTGCGCACCGTCTGGGGGTGGACATGCTTGAAGCTCTGACTTGAGCAGGGCAAAGGCAAGGCATGTAACATAAGCATTTGTACCCCTGTAATACGCTGAAAGAATAAAAAAAGACCTGTAGAAACTATAACTATTTATTGAGTGCCTCCTTTGTTCATAAGTATAAAAAACATAAAAAGGTACAGAAAAGGTAGAACAAAGGAATGGAAACTCTTCTAGCAGTATTCTTTCAATTGCCCGTTTTATGTAAAGCTCTGATCTGGAAAACTTTGGTGCCTTTACTCAGAAAGTGATATTTTTCCTTGTTTCTGTTTTAGCTCTGAGAAGTCCAAATATGGACATATTGTCTTCCCCAAACATTGGGCTCCGACGTAATGGTCAAATTGAAGGTGTCCGACAAATGCATAATAATGCTCCTCGGAGCCAGATGGCCACAGAAAGAGATCTCATGGCATGGAGCAGAAGAGTGGTGGTCAACGAACTACATAATGGGGTTAGTAGGTGAGTCAATGAGGTAACATTTATTAAAACAAATTTAAAGCTTTATTTTTTTAGGAAGTAAGTTAAAGTATACTATGTTAATCTGGTAAGTGAAATATTTTTTAATCTAGTTGAGTCATGCATTAGTTTTTCTATATTATCCCCAATTAGTTCACTCCAGAAGAAAGATTTAGCCATTACCTTCAATTTGTTCAACTTTGTGATGAATGTTTTGGGGAATACTGAAAATGTGAAACATGATCTCTGTTCTATGAGCTTATAGATTAGGAGATAAGAATGCAAATAGTATTAAGGAGGAACTCATGAGATAATATGTGATTAAATATGTGAGCGATATATGGACCCTAAATTCAACAGTGGTTCTTAGGAGAAGGCCATTAGCTAGATATTGGAGCAGTTTGGGAGTGCAATTATGTACTAGACCCTAGTGCTTTCAATATGTTTAGAAATGTCATTTAAGTAGATTTCATTTGGTGAAAGGATTTCATTAGTATGAATTTCGAACTTAGAATCCCCATACTTGTTTGTAAACCCTAACATTTGCTATAATAACAACTTCAGATAATCCGTAGAATCTGGGAATAGATTTAGAAAAGAGAAAGGACATCGAAGGAGAACATGTAAAATTCATTTTAATCTAGTATCTCCCTAACCAAGCCTTTTACCAGATAAATAAACCAACAAGTAGCAAAATTAATTTGGTTTCTCCCTTTCTTTTGCTTTCTGCTATAAGTAGGAAATAGTAATAAGAAAAAAAAGGAACATAGCTAATTTATGAACTGAATTCTAACCCCTGGTAGTAGAGCAATTTGAAATACTTCTTTACTTGAAACTTTAAAGTAGAATTGAAAACAAGGACTCAAATAGATATTTGTGCACCATTATTCATTGCAGCATTATTCACAGTAACTAAAATAAACAAAATGTGGTATATCAATACAATGGAATATTAATCAGCTATAAAAGAGAATGAACTTCTGATACTTGCTACAACAAGGATAAACATTGAAAACATCATGCTGAGTTTGAGAAACCAGACACAAAGAGACAAATATTATATGATTCCACTTATATAAAATATCTAGACTAGGTAAATTCATAGAGACATAAAATAGATTAGAGGTTAACAGGGGTGAGGGAAGGAAAAAATGGGGATTTATTCCTTGATGATTTCGGATTTTATCTTTGGAGTGA
>NW_012154840.1:1207880-1209355 GCF_000956105.1 Propithecus coquereli
ATGTTTGTCTTTCTGTGCTTGACTTCTTTCACTTAACATAATGTTTTCCAGTTCCATCAATGTTGTTGTAAATGTCAGGATTTCTTTTTTTTGTGGCTATGTAATATTCCATTGTGTATGTGTACCATCATTTCTTTATCCATTCATCCATTAATGGACACTCAGGTTGATTCCAAATCTTGGGTATTGTGAATAATGCTGCAATAACCATGGGAGTACAGCTATCTTTTCGATATACTGATTTCCCCTCCTTTCGATATAAACCCAGCAGTGGGATTGCTGGGTCATATGATAGTTCTATTTTCAGGGTTTCTTTTTTTGTTTGTTTTGTTTTGTTTCTTGAGGAATCTCCATACTGTTGTCCATAGTGGTTGCACTGATTTACATTCCCACCAACAGTGTACGAGGGAGGGTTCCCCTTTCTCCACATCCCCACCAACATTCATTATTGCCTGTCTTTTGCCTAAAAGCCATTTTAATTATGGTGAGATGATATCTGATTGTGGTGTTGATTTGCATTTTTCTGATGACTAATAATGTTGAACATATTATCATATGCCTGTTGGCCATTTGTATGTCTTCTTTTGAGAAATGTCTATTTGATTCTTCGCCCATTTTTTAATCAGATTGTTTGATTTTTTTTCCCTACCAAATTGTTAGAGCTCTTTATGTCTTCTAGTTATTAATCCCTTATCAGAATGGTAGTTTACAAATATTTTCTCCCATTCTGTACATTGTCTCTTTCCTTTGTTGATTGTTTCCTTTGCTGTGAAGAAGCTTTTTAGCTTTATGTGATCCCATTTGTCCAATATTGCTTTGGTTCCCTGTGCTTTGGGGTTATTACTCAAAAAAATTATTGCCCAGACCAATGTCCTGAAGCATTTTTCCAATGTTTTCTTTTAGTAGTTTCATAGATCCTCATCTTAGATTTAAGTCTTTAATCCATTTTGTTTGATTTTTGTATATGGCGAGAGATAAGAGTCTAGTTTCATTCTTCTGCATATGGATATCCAGTTTTCCCAGCATCATTTATTGAAGAGACTGTCCTTTCCCCAACGTATGTTCTTGGCACCTTTGTTGATTATAAGTTCACTATCGATGTGTGGATTTATTTTGGATTCTCTATTCTGCTACAGTGGTCTATGTGTGTATTTTAATTCTAGTGCCATGCTGTTTTGGTTACTACAGCTCTATAGTATAATTTGATACCAGGTCATGTGATTCCTCCAGTTTTGTTCTTTTTGCTCAGTGTGTCTTTGGGTAATCTGGTTTTTTTCTAGTTTTATATGAATTTTAGGATTATTTTTTCTATTTCTGTGAATAATAGCATTGATATTTTGATGCAGATTGCATTTAATCTGTCAATTGCTTTGGATAGTATGGATATTTTAACAATATCGATTTCTTCCAATTCCATTCACTTTTTTGTGTGTCCTCTTCAATCTCTTTCATCAAAGTTTTATAGTTTTCTAATG
>NW_012154840.1:1209830-1212881 GCF_000956105.1 Propithecus coquereli
GGGGGTACAAATGTTTAGGTTACATATATTGCCCTTGCCCCACCCGAGTCAGAGCTTCAAGCGTGTCCATCCCCCAGAAGGTGCACACCGCACCCATTAGGTGTGTATATACTCATCCCCTCCTCCCCCTCCCATCTGCCCGACACCCGATGAATGTTATTACTATATGTGCACTTAAGTGTTGATCAGTTAAAAAAAATTTGATGGTGAGTACATGCGGTGCTTATTTTTCCATTCGTGGGATACTTCACTTAGTAGAATGGGTTCCAGCTCTATCCAGGATAATACAAGAGGTGCTCGATTGCCACTGTTTTTCTGGCTGAGTAGAACTCCATAGTATACATATACCACATGTTATTAATTCACTCATGTATTGATGGGCACTTGGGTTGTTTCCACATCTTTGCGATTGTGAATTGTGCTGCTACAAACATTCTAGTGAAAATGTCTTTTTTATAGACTATCTTTTGTTCTTTTGGGTAGATGCCAAGTAATGGGATTGCTGGATCAAATGGTAATTCTACTTGTATCTCTTTGAGGTATCTCCATATTGCTTTCCACAGAGGTTGTACTAGTTTGCAGTCCCACCAGCAGTATATGAGTGTTCCTATCTCTCCACATCCACACCAACATTTATCGTTTTGGGACTTTTTGATAAAGGACATTCTCACTGGAGATAAGCGATATCTCATTGTGTTTTTGATTTGCATTTCCCTGATGATTAGAGATGTTGAGCATTTTTTCATATGTTTGTTGGCAATAAGTCTGTCTTTTTTTCAAAAGTTTCTGTTCATGTCCTTTGCCCACTTTTTGATAGGGTCGTTTGATTTTTTTCTTGCTGATTTTCCTGAGTTCTATATAGATTCCAGTTATCAGCCCTTTATCAGATGTGTAACATACGAATATTTTCTCTCATTCTGTAAGTTGTCTGTTTGTTCTCGTGATAGTTTCCTTGGCTGTGCAGAAGCTTTTTAATTTGATTGGGTCCCATTTATTTTTTTGTTGTTGTTGCTGTGATTGCCTTTGGGGGTCTTCTTAATATATTCTTTGCCTAGGACAATGTCTATAAGAGTTTTTCCAACATTTTCTTCTAGAATTCTTATAGTTTTACACCTTAAGTTTAAGTCTGTTATCCACTGTGAGATGACTTTTGTGAGAGGTGAAAGGTGCAGATCCTGTTTCAGTCTTCTATGTGTGGCTATCCACCATTTATCCTAGCACCATTTATTGAATAAGGATTCTTTTCTCCTGTGTATGTTTTTATCTGCTTTGTTAAAGATTAGGTGGCTATATGAAGATGGTTTTATATCTTGGTTCTCAGTTCTGTTCCATTGGTCTATGTCTCTTTTCTTGTGCTGGTACCATGCTGTTTTAGTTACCATAGCCTGGTAGTATAGCTTGAAGTCTGGTAAATTGATGCCTCCCAATGTGTTCTTTTTGCTTAAGATTGCTTTTGCTATACAGGGTCTTCTCTGGTTCTATACTAAGCGTAGAATTATTTTTTCTGTAACTGTGAAAAATGATGTTGGCATTTTAATAGGGATTGCATTGAATCTGCATATCACTTTGGGTAGTATAAACATTTTAACAATGTTGATTCTGCCGACTCATGAGCGTGGTATGGTTTTCCACCTGTTTACGTCCTCTGCTCTTTCCTTCCTCAGTGTTTCATAGTTCTCCCTGTAGAAGTCTTTTACCTCCTTAGCTAAATATATTCCTAGGTACTTTATTTTCTTTGATGCTGGTATGAAGGGTATTGATACTTTGATTTGATTCTCAATTTGACTGTTGTTGGTGTATAGGAATGCTACTGATTTCTGTCCATAGATTTTGTAACCTGAGACTTTCCTGAATTTGTTTATCAATTCCAGTAATCTTACGGCAGAATCTTTGGGGTTTTCTAGATATAAGATCATATCATCAGCAAAGAGAGATAGTTTGACCTCTTCTGACCCCATTTGGATGACCTTGATTTGCTTCTCTTGTGTGATTGCTCTGGCTAGGACTTCTAGCACTATGTTGAATAGAGGGCAGTGTTTAGGTATGCTTAGATACACAAATACCATTGTGTTACAGTTGCCTACAGTATTCAGTACAGTAACATGCTGTACAGGTTTATAGCCTGTGAGGCTATACTATATAGCCTAGGTGTGTAGTAGTAGGCTGTGCCATCTAGGTTTGTGTGAGTACACTCTGTGATGTTTGCATGACAATGAAATCACCTAACAGTGTATTTCTCAGAATGTATCACCTTTGTTAAGTGACACATGACTGTATATATATATATTTATTTCAGTTTTAAGTAACCCCACTTTACCATTTCCAGGAATAAGGTAAATCTTTATTTTAAAGAAGTTTATGTGATTTTAGACAGGGGTTTTAAATCCTTTTATAGGAAACTAAGCATTATACTTTATCCAATAAGTATTTCATTAAAATCACTCAGATAATCAAAATTATATAGTAATATTTTTTCTATTAGGTTAGAACAAAATCAAGCTTGTCATTTATAATGTTTGATTACAAAATGATCATATTTCAATTGTGAGTTGAAACTACTACTTTCCCTACTTAGGTATTCATAATTTTGATTTATTTACAGTGATTCTTCAAGTGAATATTCTGATTGGACAGCAGATGCTGGAATAAATTTGCAACCACCAAAAAGACAAACCAGACAGGCAACACGGAAAATATGCAGTAGCTCTGAGGAGGAGAATTTGAAGTCACTAGAAGAAAGGCAGAAGAAACCCAAGCTGACTAGAAAGAAGGTTTGTAATTTTATAGGTTGTTTTGTTTTTGTTACTTTTTTTTGTTTTTGCCTTTGATACATGAATATTTAAAAGTATCATTTGACTTTTCTCTAAAGAAAACATTCTATGTGACAAACTTAGTAAATAAAAGCAGTTTAATTTCACTTCAAAATGTAAAGTATTTTTGAAATTTTTCTGTTATTAAAGGAAGAGGCTGGAATGTTTTTATCATCATAATTTGTTATTAAAACATTGATAATTATTTGTTAAAATGTAGCAATGTTCTAAAATAATCAAT
>NW_012154840.1:1212931-1214574 GCF_000956105.1 Propithecus coquereli
AGTCCTTTCCCGTCAATTGTTATAAATAATCTAAAGTTTATTTTATTACTTCATTTTAATTTTTAACAGTTCTCTCCTGGATGTAGTTTCATATTTCTGTGGTAGAGAGTGGACCAAATTATTCTAAAGATCTTTTTCAACTCTTAAGAATGCTAATCTAGAATGAACAAAAATATAGATGATTAAATATAATTATGTCTTTTAATGCTTTAACAAGTTTTCCTAGATTTCTTTTACAGAACTAAAGTACATATTAAGAATTATACATACATAAATATGATATAGATGTCTTGCTTTATCCTGTAATGTGAATACTATCATATATAAATTATGAATGGACATATTCCTGTAACCCAAATTTTCAGCATTGTCTTTAATTTGATCACAAAGTTTTCAAAATATGACAGTGATCAATATTAGTGGAAGATGGATTAAATAATTGAAATATAGTTATATATTCATTTTCTTTTTGGCAATTTATCCTCATCCCTTACTTGTCCCCCGACCCCTACCCATACCTAATTGATTTGCTTTGTATACATTCCTTGTGTGTTCACTTGGCTTTTTGTTTTTTTAAAATCTGTTTTCCTTCCCTTTTGCAGAATGATTATCAGCCTAGCTGTGGGCGGTCTTTACGAAGGACACAGCGCAAGCGTCAGCATACCTATCAAACTCGGTCCAACATAGAGCATAAGAATTCGCAAGTATCATGCCAAAATTCAGGTGTACAGGAAGACTCAGAAAGCTCCTCAGAGGTTAGATATCTGCTGTTATTTATTCAATGTGATTTTTTGTTTCCCAGTTTGTATCATCCATTTGGGTTCACTGTTAAGAGTCACTTCTTTAATAGAAAATTATTTAGTGATTTTCACATAAGGGGTTTATTAATAAGACATTGAATAGGCAAATCCGAGCATAATAGTGAATTCCTTTAGATGTCCTCTCTGATTTGTACCTCAGATGTTATCTTGATGAGGGTATCAAATATGTCAGCAAGTGTTTGGCTTTGAGACAGTGAGAGAAGAGAGTAAGGGGTAATCTGCCTAGAAATGGAAAGAAATGGAATATAAACAGTGATAATAAGTTATACAGACCCAGAACTGGTTGCCTGTGATCAACATATAGTATACACATTTTCTTTTATTATTGAGTTCACTCCTTACAGAGATCATTGAGTGTTGATTTTTCTCAGACCTGCCTTTTTCATGGTAATGACTTTTATAACAATTATTTTCTTCTGTTCCTCTGTTCTCCAATCCTTTCCTTTTGTTTTCTTAACAACTTTAGTTGTTAAGTTCATAATGGGGGGTTAACCATGCATTGACAATATATGGTATTCCTATTCTTTTCCTGCCAGTCACAATTCTTAAACTAACTCTTATCAAAGATGCCTCCCCTTCTTCCCTAGCCATGGAAATTTTGATATTAAAAGAATGATCAACATTCAGGGATTGACGCTACCTTTTTAATGTAACGTAACAATGGCATTGTGGTTGTGCTTTTAAAAATAATACTAATCTTGGCCGAGCATGGTGGCTCATGTCTGTAATCCTAGCTCTCTGGGAGGCCGAGGCGGGCGGATTGTTTGAGCTCAGGAGTTCGAGACCAGCCTGAGCAAGAGCGAGACCCCGTCTCTACTAAAA
>NW_012154840.1:1215509-1218821 GCF_000956105.1 Propithecus coquereli
GTTTTAATATAAAAATATGTTCTTATAAGAATTTGTTAAAAACAGAGTTAAAATAGTATTTTATTATAGAAAGAATACTGGGCTGGAAGCCTAGAGACTTGTTTTATCCTAGCCCTCCCAATATCTTTTTGGTCACTTCATCTGTAAGATAAGCTTCTTTTTAAATCCAAGAATCTGCATGTTGGCAATTATAGTCATGCTTTGCATAACGATGTTTCAGTAAAGGACAGACCTCATATACAACTGTAATCTCATACGATGATAACAGAACTGAAAAATTCTTATCACCTAGTGACATCGGCCATTGTAACATTAATCATGTTTGTGCTGATGCTGTTGTAAACCTAATATGCTGCCAGTTGTATAAAAGTATAGCATATATTGATAGCATATAATACTTGATAATAAATGACTATGTTACTAGTTTAGGTTTTTACTGTACCATACTTAGAGTGTCCTCCTTCTACTTATAAAAAAGAAGATAACTGTAAAATAGCCTCAGGCAGGTCTTTCAGAAGATATTGCAGAAGATGGCATTGTTATCATAGGAGATGACAGCTTCATGCCTGTTATTGCTCCGGAAGCCCTTCTAATGGTACAAGATGTGGAGGTACAAGATGTGGAAGTACAAGACGTGGAGGTACAAGATATGGAGGTGCAAGACAGTGATATTGATGATCCTGACCCTGTGTAGGTCGGGCCTAATGTGTGTGATTGTGTTTTAGTTTTTGACAAAAAAAGTTTAAAAGTAAAAATAAATTAAATTTTTTAGAAATACAAGAAAGCTTATAGAATAAGGATGTAAAGAAAAAATATTTTTGTTCAGTTGTACAATGTGTTTGTGTTTTAAGCTAAGTGTTATTACAGAAGAATCAAAAAGTAAAAAAAAAAAAGTCTATAAAGTAAAAATGCTACAATAAGCTGTGAGCCAAGGTGGATGACAGGCAGGGTGGAGGCGACCTTGGAGCAGCCCTTGGAGGACACGATGAAGAATCTGTCCATTGTTTGAGTCCCATGCACAGATTCACAAGGGCTTAATCTGGGCTGCCGTGGGAACCTTTAGGATGAATGTGCTGGAGTGCTATCTGTTCTAGCCCAGCAAGCAGCTAAGCTAACCTCTGACTCCACTGATATTCTGGTGGTGTGCCTAGAATCAGATAATGGGAACATTATGATTCAGAAACATGATGCTATCACACTAGTAGTTCACAAAATAGCTTCTTGAAATTTCATTTGAATTCTCTAGCAGCCTTTCATAGGGACTCTCTCATACCTATGTTAATTATATTATAGAACTACTAAAGTTCCAGCAGTTAAGCTATTCATTTAATGGACATTGGGCACTTTTCTATTTATTTTAGAGTAAGTTGCTTCTTAACACTTTCTTGACTGACCTATCAAGTAAGAAAGGATCATGCTTTGAAGCAGCAGTTACAAGTCACTTTGTATATAGAATTTTGTTATGTTCAATAAATCTGTTTGGAAGGGAAAAAAAGTTACAATAAGCTAATGTAAATTTATTATTGAAGAAAGAAAAATATTTATTGCAAATTTAGTGTAGCCGCAGTACATGGTCTTTATAAAATCTACAATAGTGTACAGTAATATTCCTAGACCTTCACATGCACTTGCTGCTCGCTCATTGACTCACCTACAGCAACTTATAATCCTGCAAGCTCTGTTCATGGTAAGTGCCCTATATAGGTATATCATTTTTTTCTCTTCTATACCATATTTTTTACAGTACTTTTTCTGTTTAGGTATGTTTATTTTTTTTATTTTTTTTTTAATTTTTTTTTATTTCAGCATATTACGGGGGTACAAATGTTTAGGTTACATATATTGCCCTTGCCCCACCCGAGTCAGAGCTTCAAGCGTGTCCATCCCCCAGAAGGTGCAAGATGCCTCCCCTTCTTCCCTAGTTTAGTTTTACAGTACTTTTGGGATTAATATTTGCAAATATTTACAAATACCAGGTTTTTGAAAGACAGTAGTTATGTATTAAGGGACTATTTTAATAAGTGTCTGCATGCAGGGAATCTATTTTTGAGGCACAAATTGAGATAAATGGTTATTATTAGTAAGAATAAAGTTGCATAAAGCCAAGACTGTCCCCCAAAAATCTAGTACATGTGGTCATTGTAGGTATAAGATATTTGTATTAAAATACATTTTCATATGCTTAAAGTGGAACCTTAAAAATATTATCAGACCACTAATTACAGTGTAAAACAAATGCTCAGATACCCTAGGCTAGAAGTTGGCAAACTATAGCCCATGGGCCAAATCTGGTCTGTTGCCTGTTTCTTTAAGTTTTATCAGAACACAGCCACATTCATTCATTTATATCTTGTCCGTAGCTGCTTTCATGCTGTAAAGACAGTTGAGTAGTTGCAGCAGAGGTTGTATGACCTCCAAAGCCAAAAATATTTACACTGTGGCCCTTTACAGAGAAAGTGTGCTGACCCCTGCCCTACGCCCATTCCTAGCCTACCTAATCATTTAGAAGCAAAGTCTGATCTATGCATTGTGAAGTACTGTATTCAGTTTGCCAGTAGAAACTGTTAAGCAGGGAGTATGATACCCGTACTACATTAGGCACATGATAAGCTCCTTATTAGTACTCTCAGGTTCACCAAACTAGGGACATAAAGAATGTATAGTTTGGTTCCTAGATTTAACCATAATTCTTTCAGAGTATGGTAACTTGGAGAATCTAGGATAATTTTGATTTTGTTAAAGAAATCTAGGCAATACACCCTGAATTTTAAATGGTTTTTTTTAGACTTGATAAACACAAATTTAGCTGATTATTATATAAATATCTCCAAATATTTTTAGATCGCTTTGATGTCTGCTTTCTTAATTTCTGTTGTGGTTTTGCTAGTTTATTTTGTATTCTCTGGTAAGCTTATTTTGTTTAGAAATTTTAAATGACTCAGATCTATGATTTTTATTCTTTTTTCCTGCTAAGCTGATTTGTCAAAAATCAGACTTTCCTGAACCTAAGAGGCAGAGTACTTAGGTCTGTAGACATTTTGTTTATATTGAAAATGAGACACATTTACATATAAGATAAAATGGCCCTTGACACTGATTTACAAGACTTTTAAACTTGTTTACTACTAATGGTGTATTAGGGTTGCAGCTTAGCCATATCAGTAATAATGTTTTATGTTTGTAAAGGTTAGAATAAAATAGTTTTCACTTTAAATTTTAGTTTTTAAAAATTAAATCTTTATTTTGATCTGTTTACAAAATGAGTACACTGTGAACTCTTGTTGTAACCACAAGTGAATTATCCATAATAAC
>NW_012154840.1:1222091-1224549 GCF_000956105.1 Propithecus coquereli
TAGTAAATGCTGTCTTAAAGAGCCGAAGAATCTTACTTGAATTCATTTTCCTCCCATACTATGCCAGTTCTGACATGAATTCTTACATGTCTTACTTTTGTTCTGAAATTACTCAATTTAGTAGCCCGTGATTTGTACTATTTATATAAAATGTGTAGGCTGAGTATTAAAATGTTGATATTTAGAATGTCAATTACAATTTGAAATATAGTACAGTCATTCTTCACTATCCATGTGGGATTAGTTCTAGGAAACCCCTCAGATACGAAAGTCCACAGATACTCAAGACCCTTATATAAAATGATGTAGTATTTGTATCTATGCACATCCTCTTGTCTACTTTAAATGATTTCTAGATTACTTATAATTTCTAATACAATGTAAATGCTATATAGTTGTTTTATTGTATTGTTTTATATTTCTATCATTTTTATGGTTGTATTGTTATTTTTTATTATTTTTCCCCAAATAACTTTGATCCAAGGTTGGTTGAATCCACAGATATGGAACCATGGCGGTGGATTGTCAACTGTACTTTAAAATATGACCAGCTTTGTATATGTTTGTCAGGAGTCTGTTTCTTCAGAAGATTTATGAAGCTGTTTGGGAAAAAGGACTGCATTTGCAGTGTTCATGTAATGTGCTAGTTAGCACAGAGCTACATAGTTACAAGCACCGAATGAATATTATTTGATAGGGAAAAGTACCTTTATTTTACAAAGTTTTTCAAGTATCTCAAGAATGGAAAAACAAACACCACATGTACTCACTGTTAAATTGAAACTAACCAATGAGCATACATGTGCACAGAGGGAGTAGAACTCAGTGGAAATCAACCAGGAGGGAGTGGGGAAAAGGGGAGATGCGGAGAGCAAAAACCCACCTAATTGGTACAGTGAACACTATTTGGGTGATGGGCACACCTACAGCTGGGATTCATGCATTACAAAAGCTATCCATGTAACCTAAAACATTTATACCCCCTTAATATTTTGAAATTAAAAAACCCAATAATTGTAATTATTTGTTTTCTGCAAACAGAAGAGAATGTTTTTAAGGATGTATATCAGGAATATAAAGTTGTTAAATAGGATGCTGCTGTTTAATACCTTATATGTTCTGTTTTAGCTTATCTATTTTAGGCAAGGACATGAAGCTTATGTGCGGGCTGTAAGGAAATCAAAAATATACAGTGTTAATATACAAAAACAGCCATGGAACAAAATGGATCTCAGGGTAAGTTTACCAAATTCATAAGTTATGTAAATGAGGCAGCTTTGGAACTAAGTTAGTTATCCATAGGCTTTTTCTCAGTTCCATGCATATTTCACTGTTGATTGTGTGTCCAAGATAAGGTGATATATGAAACTCTTGTAGAACTGAGTGTTATGGGTCACATTTTATATGTTTCCCCAAATTTGTATGCCATCTATTGTCTTGATTATTTGACTTAATTTCCTTCAAGTTTCGGATCCTCTACTCTACCATTCCATAATTAGAGTAAAGCAGGAGTTCCCCTTTAAGGATATTTTCTTTATCAGCAACTTTGTACATTCTGGAAGCTCTATAAACTGAGTTTGTGAACTACAAACACTCTCAAGGTTCTGGCGGCTTTGGTATATATTAAATGTCATAAATTGGAAGAAACTGAGAAACCTGTGGTGCTTCGTGAAATACTTCTTTTGATATAGTATCCATATAGCTGCATGACTGAGTAAAACAGATATGTATATTTTATGGAGAAGGATTTTATGTCAATAAAAATATATCATTTCATTCATTCATTCATATATACATACATGTATATATACAGACAGACATGGGTGTACATACCATCATTTCTACTTAGGTTTATATGTGTTTTGTTTTTCTGAACAAGAGACTAAAGGGCAATTTTATGATGGTTTTCCAGGTATGAAGGGTTGTTGGGTGATGATGCTTAACAGGAAGTATTTAAGAGATAATTTGTATTTTTACTAAAATAAAGATCTAGTTTAGACATTTGTGAAAATTTTTATTAATGTCATAATGTGCAAAAATATCAAGTGAGCTTTACATAATATTCTCCTGCGATAGGGATGGCTACTGTCTATTCCAAATCAGGTAATACATGAGTTCTTTTTTAGAATCAGGAATGAATAAAATATATAATTTCTTATTTTTAATCCCAACCCTGTGGTTCTTAGAAATTAGAAATTGTAGGAAACAGCATGTGGGGGTGAAAGAGTCTGGGCTTTTGAATAAGACCTAGATTTCAGTCCCAGCTCTGCTATAGGCTAGTTTTTAACTTTAAGCAAGTCACTGTACCCATTAGGATCAGTTTTATCATCTGTTAAATGTGACTCGTAATCAATGTGTAAGGTTGTTGTAAGATAGTATGATAGGCATTCTAAAATTTAAGTCCTCTCTCTAAAAGTGTACACATACATACATACATGTGAAAAAAAAATATAATACT
>NW_012154840.1:1224599-1226589 GCF_000956105.1 Propithecus coquereli
TATTATTCATGTGTTTCTGTATTTGTAAACTATGTTTTATACATATACTGTTCATGTATTTATGTTTTAGAAAGGAGGACTGGTTTCTATGGCAGGTGAGCCCAATGAAGAATGGTTTGCCCCTCAGTGGATCTTGGATACCATACCTCGACGTTCCCCATTTGTCCCACAAATGGGAGATGAGGTAATTGATACCTGTTATAAACTTTTTCTTTTGAAACCTCAAGAGCACTAACTTTAATCAGTTTTAGAACATTTATATTGATAATTCTATTATATATACACTATCTTAGCTCTTCTGCTCAATTCTGTATTTCTTATGGAAGGTGACTGAACCTTATTAATCTTCGCATCCTTTGTAGGGTTTGGCACAGTGTCGTCAATACATTAGATACTCAATGAACATTGAGATAAATTGATTTGGTTGTGAAATCATGAAAATGATTGGCTTTATTTTCATCTGAATCGTCACATAGTAGAATTGAATGGTAATTTGTATCCTCATTCAAGTTCTAATTTAGTTAAAAAAAATTACAATGTGATAGAAAATATACCAGAGGATAATTACCCCTTTCAGTATCATTTCACAAACAGGGCCTTCTTAATGAGCCTGTGATTGAATAACATAGTCATATTTATGATTGGTGAGTCAAGAATTAATTAAGATTCTACCTGGTGAAAAAATTTTCATTTTCTCGTGAAAATTATGGTAACATTAGCATGTTAGAGATCTACTTGGCTTGTATAGTCTCTCATATATTGACTAATCATTAATTTTTGAATGATTAAATGTTTACACATAGTTTTTAATTCAAGACCAATAGTAGAAATGTAGTATTATCATCACAATAAAAAAGGAGCAAAACCTTGCAAATAGGTTATGACAATTTGGGGACAAATAAAAATTCTACCAAACTTTTCTGTAATTGCCTGTTTTGGAGGTCTTAGAGATAAATATCAAATAGCCTTATGAATAAGCAGTTACTTGCTGATTATCTCTGGATATTATTTAAAATGTTTATTTTTACAAGTATGTCTTTTTATAGTATTGGACTTTTTAGCAAAGCTTGTTTGCATTGTTATATCAATAAACATGTTCTGATGAATGCTGTATAAAAATTTAGAGAACTTTTTTGCATATCCAAAATCACTATTTCTTATTTTTAGTGCCTTTTTTATGGAGGCATAAGAGGAATAATTTTCAATTAATCTTAGAAGACTTTACAGAACAAAATAAGAAATCTATATACTCTAAGGTCTGATGAGATTCCTCTATTCTATAGGACCATTTTTCTCAGTTTATACTTTGGTGGGATCACTTTCTATCTATTTTGTTAAAGTTACTACATCCTTATGTGCTTCAAGACTAATGTGTATTAGGTGCAGAAAATTCTTCATGTAATAAGGAAGGTGCATAAGTGAATCAGATGGTACAATATGTCAGTTAAGGAATCTTTTCAAGGAATGCATAAGGGCAAAAATATGCTATTTATATAATTGATTTCTTAATGACAGCATTACTTTTTACTTCACCTTAACATTAAGCCTTTATTATTTTGCATAGAATGCCACTACTCACAATCATTGCCTCTCTAAATGCTAATTTTCAGGGTCTAACTCAAATGCCAACTTCTTCTAGATGTCAGCCCTGTTTTTATTTACCTGTCTCTCCTTTCTCATGAGTTTTTCTACCTAAATTATTTCTCTCTTCTCATATAAATGTTATAGTTATATTTCTACATGTGTGTCTATATCCTTGAGGGAAATGATTTTACTTTTATTACTTATCACATAACACTCAGTACCTTGTACATAAATGTCTAATGATCAATGTTTCCTGAGTACAGGAAATGAATATATAATAAGGGATATCTTAATAATATGATTATTAGCCTTTTAACTCCTACAATTATTTTATTAATATCTACTAATACTTAAAGTTTTTTCATTTTCTAGTCATATTTTTAGCTGTTTGAAATTCTGATGTAGA
>NW_012154840.1:1230564-1231770 GCF_000956105.1 Propithecus coquereli
ATATAGTAACATAATACTGTTTTATCTCTATATTGATTCACGTGTGCTTTATTTTCTGTACAGGTATCATGACATGCCAGATGTCATTGACTTCCTTGTGCTACATCAGTTTTATAATGAAGCCAAAGAAAGGAACTGGCAGATTGGTAAGTGTAGAATTGTCATTTAATAACTATTAAGCTTGAAGTAGAGTAAATAACTTTTTAACTGTGATTTAACAGAAAGAAATTGATTTAACAGAAAGAAATTAGTTTAACGCTGGAACAGGCTGTCAGCCAAACTAGAAAAATCACATTAAAAATTCCTTTTCGGTTAGGTTTAGGTAGCTCTATGCATATTATGTGTGACATGTAATCTCTAAACCTTCTGTAAATACCTACTCTGAATAAAAAGAAAATTCTCAAATGTCAGTTGCCCTAATCTAGAACACTTTACATTTGTGCTCTTAAACAGATCATTACTGATTATGATTTGTCTCCTTCCTGCTTTCCTGCATCTCTCTTTTTCTCTCCCTCCTTCCCTCCATCACTTACTCCCTCTTTCCCTCTCTCCCTTTCTCCCTTCCTCTTTCTGTCTCTTGTTTTCACTTACTTTTCTTCTTTACCTTTAAAAATTTCTCCTTCACATTATTGTTATACTGTTTTTTATAATCAAAGAAGAAAAGGAAGTGAAAAAGAGAGACAGAAAGAGGAAAGGAGAAAGGGAGAGAGGGAGTAAGTGATGGAGGGAAGGAGGGAGAGAAAAAGAGAGATGCAGGCAAAGACATAAAGTGTAACCATAATGTTTGTACCCTCACAATACCCTAAAATTAAAAAAAAAAAGATCCACCAAAGACAACTGAGAAGGAAGGGCTAGAAACGTAGAGAAGGATGGGAGTAGGATGGCATCGTGGAAATTAAAGGGAAAGACGTGAAAAAGAGAAAGTGAACAGCTGTCAAATGCTTCTGAGGAGACTTCAAGTGGGGACAGAAAAGCACCCCCTGGAAGTTAACTTGAAGGTTTCTCCAATTTATTCTTTTCCCTGCCATTGGCCCTTCACACTTAATGTCTCCTCATGATTTAATAAACATTTGATAAATAAAAGAAATTTGTTTATAGCTCTATCGTTATAATACAGAACATAAGGATTTTAAAACTATTGGCTTTTTCTGCATATTTATTTATATGTGCCTGAATTTTTCAAATGTATTTGTAACTATAATAAAT
>NW_012154840.1:1234562-1235417 GCF_000956105.1 Propithecus coquereli
CTTTGTGAAACAAAAACTATAGCTAACTTTACTTTATTAAGGACAGATTAAGTGGTTTGTGGATTCATCATGATTAAGGTGTGACAGATTTGGAACATATTTAAATCGCCTGTTGCCTACCTCAGCCTCCCAAGTAGCTGGTACTTCTAATGTGCACCACTGTGCCTACCTGGAGAGATTTTTAAAGGCACAAAAGAAGAAAAAACAACTGTATTAACATACATATACAGTACAATAAGGAGTATGCCTGATGATGATGCCAAGTAATCGATAAAAGTTAAAGTATGTTTGTTAGCATTTATTTAAGATGACGTGGATATATGTGATTTATTTTGAAAAGATTTCTACAACTTGAAAATCAGAATACTTGAAGAAGGTAAAATGTAAAATTCACTTATCTGGAAAACTCAGATCGAAACTTCTGATAATGCTAGATACAATGATACTTTTCTGTGTTCAATAAAAAGTAGCAAATTCGAGTAGGAACAGTACTAATATTCTCAAGAGCACCCTTTTAAGAATTTTTTAAAACATTATAGGTGATAGATTCCGCAGTATAATAGATGACGCCTGGTGGTTTGGGACTGTGGAGAGTCAGCAGCCTTTTCAACCAGAGTATCCTGATAGTTCTTTCCAGTGTTACAGTGTTCAGTAAGTACAGTTAGGGTCTTTTATGCCTGATATAATACTATAGTAGTATATTGACTTTCAATAAACTCTACCAGCAATAATACATTTTTTTTGTTTGTTTTTTTGTTTGTTTTTTTTTGAGACAGAGTCTCACTCTGTTGCCTGGAGTAGAGTGCCGTGGCGTCAGCCTAGCTCACAGCAACCTCAAACTCCTGGGCTTGAGCA
>NW_012154840.1:1237132-1245101 GCF_000956105.1 Propithecus coquereli
AATAAAAAGAACATTCTGTTTGTATAATTGAATCATCATTGTTTTAGAAATGTAGTATATTGCCTTCCCTTCTTGTTTATATGTTGATTATTATTTGTTCACATGAAATGTTAATATCCTTTATAGCTACCTTTTTTGATTTTGGTAATTCTTTAGATTTTGCCAGCCCTTTTGCTGTTCCGGTGGATCTCAGTGCCTACCCCTTGTATTGTACTGTAGTTGCTTATCCGACTGACCTCAACACCATCAGGCGGAGGCTTGAAAATCGCTTTTACAGGTCTGTTTAGTTTTATCATTTATTATAAAATTTATAATTTTATGGCTTTTGCTTTCCTTTTTGAAATCTGTGTTTTTATAGTATAAAATTACCATCCAAAAGACCTACACCAAAATTTCTTCTAAAAATTTGGAGCACTAATTTCCCTTTATTCAGAATATTCTCACTCTTCCAGGGTAAAAAAGGAGGTAGGGAAGAAAGGCAGAGAGGAAAATACGGGTAGCACAAATCCTTTGTGAAACAAAAACTATAGCTAACTTTACTTTATTAAGGACAGATTAAGTGGTTTGTGGATTCATCATGATTAAGGTGTGACAGATTTGGAATATATTTAAATCGCCTGTTGGGAATTAGGCAGTAGTTAATTAGATTTAATTGCCAGCCCTAAAATGTACATAGGAAAAAAGCTAAGTTATTTTTTCCTTGGTTGGGAGGGAGATGATTATTGGAGGACTGTGGAGGGCACCTCTTGGTCCCTCTCTCATCTGAGTCTACTACTAAACACGGTATTCCATGAACTAGTTAATCTGCCCCTTGTAATTGAGAATTGGAGGCATTTTTATAACATTATATATTATTTGATTAAATAATATATATCAAAAATAACTAGATAAAAATCTGTCATTTTCTACAATCTAGTCTTTTTTTCTTGTTCTTCTTGGCTCTTCCCCTGAAAGCTAAATTATACATTCTTTTGATTTTATCAAAATACTTTTTTTGTTTATTTATTTTTGTTTATTTGGTTTTTTATCATCATTCTACCCATAATGTCCTAAGTCAGTTCTATTCCAAGTTTTAATGTATAGTCCAGTGGTTCAGAATTCCGGCCTGTGCTTCAAATACTGTAACTATATCATCCCTTTTTAGTGCACATAAGTCACACATATATATTGAGTTACGTACATATATTGGAACACCTTTGACATACTGTGATTAAGTGCCTAGTAGTTCTATATTGTATAGTCCTAGAATATACTTTAAATGTATCAGCCAAGGCTAACGTAGGGTATTTTTTCTTTCATAGGAGAATATCAGCATTAATGTGGGAGGTACGCTACATTGAGCATAATGCCAGGACTTTTAATGAGCCAGACAGCCCTATAGTTAAAGCAGCAAAAATTGTAACTGATGTCTTACTTCGATTTATTGGGTAAGAAGCAGTTTTAACTTCCACAGAGGCTAACTTCTGATTTTTTAAAAATTATTTTTAAACATTATTAAACATTATTACTGAAATTATTGAAATGACATATCTTGTTTCTTAGGGATCAGAGCTGTACTGATATACTAGATACTTATAATAAAATTAAAGCAGAAGAACTAAACAGTACTGATGCAGAGGAGGTAAGAATCACAGCATGATTAATAGGAATGAATTCCTTTTCTGTTATTTGAAGTACAGTAAATGTTATGTGTAAATGTTGTAATTGGCTATAAGCAACAAAAAAGGTTTTTGAAAGCTGGCTGAATGCTTGCATCTGTTTATATTAAACTCTTTAACCTGTCCTTAGATTGTATATACCAACAATATAGTAGTGTTACAGGGTTTAGTCAGAGACAGGTGGCCAGTCATCCTATTTTACTCAGTGGGTTTCAGTAATAAGAATTCAACACTTTTATTTTCTATCCCTTAAAAATAAGAAAAAGCACTCAATATTTTAATAGAATATATAATGTGTGTTGCTTCAGTGATATATGCATGGGGCCAAAGCACTCGATATTTTAATAGAATGTACGATGTGTGTTGCTTCAGTGATAAATGCATGGAGGGCCCCAATTTCACCACAGTGCAATATGTCAATGTGACAGAATTACATTGGTACCCCATGAATATACATAATATGTATAAAACATAAATGGGGAAAAAAACAAAAAATAACTAAAATGGTTAGTTGATGGAAATTTCATTAAGTATTTTACTTTCTATACATTGTATGTAAAATATTAAAGAATTTTAAAATTACAGGTTTGAAAGTTAATTTTTAGTAGTTTCATGGAATTGCTACTTCATTTCTTTTATGGAAATTGCAAACATAAACCAGTCTCTTCTGAATGAAAATGGAATTAGTACTCTCAGCAGACTCTCACATACCTGATTTCCTCACCCATCTATGTTTCTAATCTACATAAAGCCATACTGCACTGGAGGTTATAATAGAAGCAAATACCAAGATAAGAGTATGGAATAATAATGGAAAGTGATAATTCAAAAATCTTTACCGGAAAAAAATTCATCCCAGGGATAATTGAATCAGATATGCTAGATTCTTTTGCAGTAGCATAAGATATTTTGTATATTCATATTATTTATACTGATAATCTCCAGAATGGTAAGTCTTCAATGTTGTTTTTATTCTTTCATGAAAATGTGTCTGACTATGCAATGTTATAAGTATTTTATATTATTGGAGTTAAATGTTATATACATAATAATAAATACAGCATACTGACTAGATATTAGCCTCTTGAAACCTAAGAAAAATTTATAATTCATATTCCTTATATTTTCTTATATATTCCTTGTATTTTCTCTGACCTTTCACATAAATGTATTTTAACTTAGGATTTAATTTAGCAAGAATTTCTCCTCAGAGTAGGATTATTTGGGTTAAAATAGAAAATTTAAGTAAAAATGTAGTTTAACAGCTTTATTTTATTAGAAAGGAGTACCAGTAGCTCATGAGCTACTTTTCTTTTCTCCTAGGCATTATCTAGGTGCTTCACCATCATCGGTGATGCCTGGGCCTTGATTCTTTGAATTAAAAAATTGTCCCTCAGAAAGAGATTTAATTGTATCTTAGGTTATAATACGCATGTATATTTTCCTTTTAGAAAAGAGATCTATTCTTTGTAATAGGAAAGGATTAATCATGAATAATTAATAATTATAGTATACTAAATAAGCATGTCATATAGAATAAGGTTTTTAAAAATTACTAATACTTAAGTACAACTTTAGCAGATACCAATCACTGCACCTTTTCCTTAGTTTCCTATTCTGATCTAAAGAGAAACTTTGTTTAACTCTTCTTCTTCCAGTATATTTTCCAGCTTGTACACAGCATACTGGGAAAGTTTGGAGTGAGTCTCTCTGCTGCCTGCTCCAATGAGGGAAAGTTAATCGTGATTATATTTTCCGTTTATTTGTAAATGTCTATCTAACTTGAAAGACTTTGTATGTAACTTAGCATCTTCTCCTACTCTTCCCTTTTAATTTAGGATACAGAAATGGTTGATTTAGATTCAGATGGTCCTGGTACTTCATCTGGAAGAAGGGTGAGTAAACAAATGAACTGTTGAGAAGAAACATTTTTGGGTTTCTTGTGTTGGGGGATCCCTAAGACCAACTCTATGTTTGGAGAGTTGCTGGAAGGACTCTTCGAACTAAGTATATAGTTATACTCATGGCTAAGATTTATTACAGCAACACAGTAAGGGTACACAGCTGAATCACAGGGAAGAAGACACAGGCAGAGTCTGGAGGAATCCACATGTAGGCTTCTTTATGCTCTCTCTTTCTCTTGTAAGGGGTCACATCTCACCCTCTTCCCCCAGCAATGAAAATGTAGCAAACGTGTGTGTAGAGACTCAATTCCCAAAGATTTTATTGGGGGTTGGTTATGTAGGTACCTTCTGACTGATGCATACCAAGATTCCAGGCTCTCAGAAGGAAAGCAGGCATTCAGCACAAATTACGTTATTTATACCATCTAGGTTCAAGTCTAGGTACAGTAAACTGTCTTTATAATTTAGGTAACCTTTCAAGTTCAAAGTTTCCAAATGTCAGCCAAGGGCCAGCCTTATAGGAAAACCCTGATAATGATAGGACTCAGGCCTGTTATGTTAACTCTTTTCTGCAGGCTTTTCCTCTATAATAATTAGACATAGTTGTTTTATATAAGGAACAATATCTTTTGAAATACTGGAAGAGACCCTAACAAAAGACACCAAATGATAAAGAATAGAACTTATCATGACCACAAAGGATTTCATTAAAAAAAAATTGTTCAACTGTTGTTTGGAGGACATTATTGTGCCATTGTCAAGTATACTTAACTACCAGCAAATATTAAGGCAATATAAATATTAACCTTGTAGAAGGAAAAAGCACTTTAAAATAGCAGCTGCTCTATCTTATGCAGATATATTAACATTAGGGATACATGAGAAAATCAATAAAGAGTTTCAGAGAAGAGCTTTTTGATATAATTCTATTAAAATCTATAGGTCAAATGCCGAGGCAGAAGACAGTCTTTAAAGTGTAATCCTGATGCTTGGAAAAAACAATGCAAAGAACTGTTGAGCCTCATTTATGAACGTGAAGACTCAGAGCCATTCCGACAGCCAGCTGATCCTCTTTTTTACCCAGTAAGCATACAGTTGTTTAAATAATTGCCAGGATGATAATTTCCCATAAGTGTCCATACTAAAGTCTAGTTAAGAGCAATTTTTCCTCTCCCTCCCTTCCTCTCTCCCACTCTTTGAATTGTGAAAGTGAGTGGCATGATTAGTTATGACCTTTTAAAATGCTTGGCATGTACTCAGCGTGTAAATTATTCAGTTGGAAACCAAATTCTAATCAAAATTTCTTTGCTATTTCTTCTTGATTTTATTTCATTCATTTGTTTAATACATTTTACTAACTTCTAATGTACTTCTATACATTGTAGACACTTGGTGACATATGTCAGTCCTATTTAATTTATACTAAATATGTTATCAATATGGTCACACAAAGTAACCAACATACCAGTATTACTTTTCTTTTCAACAAAGATAAATGCAAGAGAACTTAGATTATATGATTCCTTTTCTATGAGCATAACTATTTATATATTTAATTACCCTTTAGTATAGATAGCAAGTCTATTTTAACTTTTTCAGAGAAAAGGTACAGCAGTATTTCAGAAATATATCAGACCATCGTCTGAGCTTAATATACATAAATATTCTTCTCTGTATACACAGGTCTCAGTCGAGAAAAATATTCAAATAAGGAAAAAGATTATGTTCAACAGAGCTTGTTTTGTTTGTTTATAGGGAGTTCGAGTAGAAAAAATTAGTCCTATGTTTTTTGTAGCAGAGGAGAGTGGTGAATATAGAATTCTTTCACCTTAAAGTACAGCGAATAAAAGCATAATTCCTATTTATGGATCTTTGAGCCTTAAGTCATAATAGTATTGCAAGTCTTGATATTTTGTTGTGGTGGTCTAGAAACACAATATATGCTTTTTACCCTAATAGGGCCATCAAGAGCAAGATGGGGAATCCTCAGAGTCAGTTGTTGCAGAAAGACAAGATCCATCTCTTTCTGAGGTAGGCCTGGTAGTCTCTCTTTTTTCTATTTCAGAATATCACAGGGGTACAAACACTTTGGTTACATAAATTGCCTTTGCACTGCCAGAGTCACAGCTACAAGTGTGCCCATCCCCCAGAGAGCAGGCACCGCACCTGTTAGGTGTGAATTTACTCATCCCCTCTTCCCCCTACCTGCCCGATACCCGATGAATGTTACCTCTGTATGTGCATATATGTTGATCAATTAGTACCAATTTAATGGTGAGTACATGTGGTGTTGATTTTTCCATTGTTGTGATACTTAGAAGAATGGGCTCCAGCTCCATGCAGGATAACACAAGAAGTAGTTCACCATTTTTTTTAATGGAAAAGACATACTGGTTTTTTCTGTTTTTATTTAAAAGTCTCCATACTGTACATCAACCTTTCGTAATTTGTTAAAGCTGCCTTCTGACTCTACTCATTTTCTTTTTACCTTTATTTCATTTTTCTTGGTCATTTAGTTTTTAATCAACATGTGTTCTCAGGATTGTTCTTTGTGGCATCCTCATGAATCTTTATTTGTTTATGTAGATCTAAAGCTGCTGCAGACTAGAAAATATCAGTTACACAATATAATCATGTCTCTGTTGCAGCAGATGATTCCTACTGGAACTTTGTTCAGTAGGCAGGCTGAGTCTTTTGAGTTTTGGACATCATATTATACAGATTCCAACGTTTTTCCTCCATGAAAATCTTAATGTTTCATAAGCTATACTGTGTTAGAATACACTTTTGGTTTTCTGTGATTTAAGAAAATAAGATCTATTTGGAGCAATAGTGATTTCTCATATTTTCAAAAATATTTTTTCTCTTTTTGTAATCTCTTTTCTCTGCCCCTTCTCCTGTTTTTTGTTTTTTTTTGGCTTAGTCTTTGAAGGAAATGTAGAGATTTTACTTTTTAATGATTCTAAATAAGATAAGGGATTTAATACTGAATATACTTCTCACTCTGAAACTTATTTATTGAGGGTTATAGCATATATAGTTATAAATTTCAGATATAATTCCATATGATAACTCTAGG
Source organism: Propithecus coquereli (assembly GCF_000956105.1). NCBI lineage: Eukaryota > Metazoa > Chordata > Mammalia > Primates > Indriidae > Propithecus > Propithecus coquereli. The sequence goes on from NW_012154840.1 coordinate 1,243,774, forward strand.
AAAATATTAACTAGACTGGAAAGATTTAGGTTAAAATGGAATCTTGCTAATTAAAATCTAATTCTGGACCTATGAGATGGAAGACCTTACACAAAGCAAAAGTATAACATTGATTAAAACACAAAAACGAGAGAAGCACAAACATAACCCATTTGACTTTGACTTCAAATGACACTTTAAGTAGAATGTTCTCATAGCTGGAAATCTTGGAAATATGTAGTTAATTTGTATAATGAAGCTATTTAATTATATGTGAATAATCCAATTTTCTACTCTCATTAAGTGGTTTGCCAGGGTTTTGCAGGTTGTATCAGCCTTTAAGCAAGAAATGGAATTCCATATTATGGACTCTGTAGAGATGAAGCCAGTGGCTATGGATTTTTTCTTCTGTCTCTTCAGAGTTCTTTATGGTTAGTGATGGCTGTGTGAGGGCTAAGGCTCTCCCAAAGACTCCCACAGACCCTTGCTGTGTTTACGAGACACCAAAAGATTGTTTGGGGTTGGGGGGGAAGGTAGTTGGCAGATTGAAAAGCAATGTATTCATTTTATGGTGGATTGTATCAGATGGTGATGCAAATCTCGGTCCCATTATATTATTTAGTATTGTTATGCAGTTTGGGTAGTTAATAACACATTATTCTTTGTAGGATTATCAAGATGTTATAGACACTCCTATGGACTTCAGCACTGTAAAAGAAACTTTGGAAGCAGGAAACTATGGTAGTCCTCTGGAATTTTATAAGGATGTTCGCCAAATATTCAGCAACTCCAAAGCTTATACGTCTAATAAAAAGTCAAGGGTATGAAAAAATATTAGATGGTTTAATTATCTAAGCATTTAGTTATATATATCAGGCAATTTTCTTTCACCAGTTTTAAAACTGCTAAATAAATATATACTATAATTCTGACATTGTTACTGAAGTTTGATTCTCAATATCCTCTCTGAAATATGGATCATTCCAGGCATGAAATATTATTAGGCATGCATAAAGATACATTTAACATAGTCATTCTGAAATTAAGCACATTTTCCTATCTCTTAATTGTGTCGTCTTTACTCTTTAGTTATACTTAGTTATATCTGCCAGAGAGAAGAAAAGGAAAGGAGAGGTAGTAATTTGAGTACCCTTTACTATGTCTAATAAATGACTTGATAACTGTATAAAGGTAGTTCACGATATTAGTATATATGTAATATTTCAATTAGCTCTGAATATTTATGTTCCCTTTTTTATAACAAAAAGGGAACCATATTGGGAAGTTATAACTGTTTATTCATACTCACATTTAATATTTTCCCTATGTTTTCTCAGAACTTAAAATAT
>NW_012154840.1:1247424-1271761 GCF_000956105.1 Propithecus coquereli
AAAGTGAATAGGGAAGAAAAACTAAATGAAGAGTTATTTCCCCAAACATATAAAAACTAGACTGTTAGACACATTTAAGATTTTTCTCGTATATATATTTTTATTTCAAAGTATAACAGGGTACAAATAGTTTTGTTTATAAGGATCACTTTTGTAATGTTTGTTTGAGTCAGGGTTATAACTGTGCTTGTCACCCAGATGGTGTTCGTTGAGCTTCTTTGTACCTGGCTATCTAAGTCTCTAGTAAGACCAGGGAAATTTTCCTCAATTATTCTCTCAAATAGGTTTTCCAGCCTATGGGTTTTCTTCTTCACCCTCAGGGATGCTTATGATTCTTGTATTTGGCCATTTTGTACAATCCCATATTTCTCGTAGGCTTTGTTCATCCCTCTTAATTCTCTGTTCCTTATTTTTGTCTGACTGAATTAATTCGAAAGAGTTGTCTTCAAGCTCTAATATTCTTTCTTCTGCCTGATCTAGCCTATTCTTAAAACTTTCCCCTTTGTTTTGTATCTCCTTAAAGGAATTTTTCATTTCGAGTAGTTCCATTTTTTTAAAAATTTTTCGATCTATTTAGTCAATTTTTCATTCATTTCCTGAATTGTTTTTCTGGTTTCTTTGAGTTGGTTTCCCATTTTCTCTTGGATTTCATTGAGCTTCCTTACAATCCATATTTGGAATTCTTCATCTGTCATTTCAATATTTTTGTTTTGGTTGGTATCCATTGCTAGAGAGCTGGTGTTCCCTTTTTTTGGTGTCCTTTTGCTCTGATTTTTCATACTTCCAGAGTTCTTCTGCTAATTCCTTCTCATTTGGAGCAGCTGTTCCTTCTAATTTGGGGATTTTCTTTTTTGTAGATGGGGCTTTTTGTCCCCTCTCACTTATATGGGTGTGTTTGTAGCATACATTTGGTAAGAACCTTTAACTTTGCTTGTGGGAATTTGATGGTGCTCTAGTTTCTGGATGGATGCCTTGGTCATAGATACCCTGAGTGTGGTTGTTTTCTCTTAGTGTAGTCGTTTGTAGGCTGTACCCATGGGGAGCTATTTGACTGGGAAAATTCCCTGTCTCTCTTTGATGAGGGAGGACGGAGGTCTTTGAAATCCTTTCTCTTTCCCCAACCTCGTGGTCTCCTTAACAGTGTGAATTGAATTGGCATGCCAAGTTTAATCTCTGAGACAGTAGGTAGTGCTTATGGGTGAGAATTAGCCATACCATGTACCATGGAGTCAGTAGGTGCTGTAAAGAGTTGTGCAGATTGACCTCCCTGTCAATAGGTGGTGCTCGCTTGAAGGCACAAGATGTGGTGTTGTTTTAGGGACTTGTGACCAGCTGTGTTCCCTCAGGATAAGCACTCAAATGCCCTAGGTTGGGTGGAGCCCTAGAACGTCCAGTTGAGTCCCTATTCTCTGCCATAGCACAGACAGGTTATGGAGTGAGTCTAGGCCAGACTAGTTTGGATGAACCAGCCCCGAGGTTCCACAAAAGCCAGCAATGTAGCTGTTTCGGCAGGCCTCAAAGGTCCGCTCCCAGCTTCTGGGGAAAGCCACCATGGAGGGGCTGCCCCACTCAACCAGAAAGCCTGCTTGTGGAGATGATGCCATCTGAGATTTACAATCTGACTGTCAAGAGTGGATTTCACTCTTCTCCCCACTCCCCTCCTCCATGGTCTCCCTCCACCATCTGCCTTTAGGCAGGAGCTTAAACTAGCTAAACTCCCCCACTATTGTACTGGGGTACTCCCCCCCTCCCAGAATCCTGTCCTGTACTGAGAGCACAGCCTTCCTGTGGGACGAAGTATGCTCCATGAGTATGCCACAGCTGGGACTTACACTGCACTCCCCTCTCAGTTGTGCCCACACAGGCTTCCTCACCTCCTGAGATTAGTTCACAAATCTACCCTCCATGCCCCCGAGCAACATCGTTGAGTCCTGGGGGTATGGGATATGGCCTGCAGGCCTGTCCCCAGGTCTCCGAAGATCAATCCCTGACCATGCCAGGGAGCAGTGTCCTTGTCCCGAGTTACCTATGGGGTGTTCCAGCAGGTTTGATGTCCCTCCACTTCAGGGTATGCCCTGCTATGATACAGCCACCAGGCACGCAACACCTGGGAGGGTCAGTGAGTAGGGAGTTCACAGTCCGAGCACCATTAGTCTGCTACAGGACTTTAAGAGGGAACGGTTTGAGCCCCACTGTCTGTAGAAGCTTCGATGATCACTCAGTTGTCTCTCTCAGCAGTTGTGGGTCGGGGAGGGGAGGAGGAGTAAACGAGTCTGTATGGAAGAAAGCTAGCACTCTGGTCATTTCTATCCCCCTCTCCGCAAGGCAGCCCTCCTAGAATGTCCTGGCTCTGGGGTCACACAGATCTCCTGGAACCCACTGGACCCCTGTGGCTCCTGCTGTCTGGGCCAGAGTTGGAAAATGTTTGCATGGGAACAAGCAAGCTGAAAACTGAGAGGCTTAAGCCTCCTGGGAAGGACAAAGGCACGTCGTGGGCTGTGGAACAATATGGCACCTGCCATCTTGGTTCGGGTCTGTGGTTATGGGAAGCACTTCAAGGGGGCTGGGAGCCTGGTAGTTTGTCCACAAGAAGCTTCCAGTTCTCTGGCTGCAGTAGCTTTTGGGCTCATGGGGGTAGAAGCAGCTCAGAAGCTCGCTGACTGTCAAAGATGTGAGGGTGGGAGAAACAAACTGCTCCACCTACCCTTTCGACTGGACTCCAAGCCTCTAAGGGCTTGATCTCCACCGATATCTTGCTCCTCCTTATTCTGCTGTGCAGCTTCTTCCCGTGGAGTCCTCCAAAGGTTCTGGCACCCTTCCCTCAGAATTATAACTGATCTATGTTTATCTGTTTGTTTTTTTCTCTTTCATCTAAAACCTTTCCTTCCTACTGAAGTACTCTGGCAGTTGGAGTCTCTAGTTAGCCATCTTCCCACTCCCTATTGATTTTTCATATATTAAACCATATTAATAAGAAAAGATGTACAAAGTCATCTTTAAATAGATTTCATATTTTTCTGGATTGCTCCAATAAAGAAAACGGGTCTCAGTTGAGAAATGAGCCTTCTTTTAGTCAAATCTCACTTCTACCACCTTCCTAAGATTTTCAGTTAATATAATTCATTCTTTACTTAGGAGCCTACTATATCACTAAGTCAGTGGTTTCCAGACTATGCCCTGCCCCTTTTGGGGGATCCACAGGGGTATTTCAGGAATTCTGAGTAGAGCCTTCTGCATTCAACCAGACATATTTATTTTTTATTTCATGTATTCTATATAACTTTTTATTTGTAGAAAAATTTTCACTGCTTAGAAAGAAATCACTGACCTAATTCATTGTCACGTGCATCCATCTTGGACCATATCAAGGATATCAGATATCATAAATATTTTAAGGTTATTGTTATTCAAACTTTCTTCTAACACTTAGTCCTATGTTATGGACCCTGAATATGTTCACAGAAAGTTCTAACATGTTCAGCTATTTGTAGTTTGTGAAGACTAGTTAGTATGCTTTTATAAATATTTTCATTAGAATATAGATTTTATTTTATGTGCATCTTTAATGAAAGATTAAGTAGATTATCCTTTGTTATTTTAAGATCAAATAACTTAAAATAGACTTCCACAGATATATTTTATATTGGTTATGTGAGAAATAGTAAACATACTTGATTACTTTAAAATAATTAATGCCTTTATTTTTCCAAATTTATACCTTTACTTTTGCCTCTGATCATGCTGCACATTGCATACTCATGTGCTGCCTTCTCTCATTTTTCCCTTCCTTGAATTGCCAAATTTTCAGAAGAAATAACCCATACTTTCTGCCTCTGTTTTCTTTCCATCCACACTTTCCTTTATCCTTTATAGTTTGGCTTCTGCCCCAATCACTCTTCAAAAGCTGTTCTCCCTAGAATCACCAGCACTCTTCAGTGACCAACCAGTGTCCTTTTCTTAGTCCTTATCTTCTTGATCTCTATATAATTGCATACTGTTGACTACCTTCTCTATGAACTCTTCTTCCAGGCTTCTGTACTCTTCCAATTCTCCTATATCTGTTTCTCCTATATTTGTTTCTTTTCTTCGGCCCTACTTACTCTCTATTTGCAAAGTTTCCTGATGCTTTTTGTTTTTTGTTTGTTCATTTTTGTCTTCTACATGTAAAGGAATCTTATGACTACATCAGTGATGACTCTCAAAATGTATATACATAGCTCAAATATCTCTTTATTTTACTGGTTTCACTTCTAAGTGCTTCCTAAAAAAAAAAATCTTTGGGTACTTATCATCTTTGCATCTGAAGCTTGCTTCTTTTTCTTGGATCACTATTTTAGTGGGCACCACCATCTTCCTAACCTCCCAACTTAAAATCTCACAGTGTTCTTTGACTCTCCATTTACCCCTCATATCCAGTCAGTTGCCAAGTTTTATGAATTCTACAACTCTTTAATAGCACTTAAATCTCTTGTCTAAAGTTTCTATTGCTATCACCTTAGTCTCTAGCCTAAGTCAGCTTGGACTGCCATAATAAATTATGGTAGACTGGGTAGCTTAAACAACAGACATTTATTTTCTCACAGTTCTGGAAGCTTAAAGTTCAAGATTAAGGTGCCATGCGAGTTGGTGTCTGAGAGTTTTTTTTCCCTGGCTTATAGATGGACACCTTTTTACTGTGTTCTCACATGGCCTTTTCACTCTGCACAGAGATAGAAAGAGAGATAGAGATCTGGTATTTCTTCCTATAAGGACACCAGTCCTATTGGATTATGACCTTATCCTTATGACCTCATTATCCCTAATTACCTCCTTAAAGGCCCTGGTTTCCAAATGTAGTCACATGCGAGTTACAGCTTCAACATACGAATTTAGACAGTACATAGTTCAGTCCATAACACCTAGACTATTAGATTAATCATGTTATTGTAGTCACCCACAACCTTAGTCTTTCCTCCTTTTAATCCCTCCAGTTCACTCCTATTTTCTTCCTATTTCACTGGTTGGTCCTTCTTAATTATCTTTGCTGATTTTTCTTTATGTTTAAATTTTGAAGCATCTCAGGTCTCAGTCCTCAGCTATCTTTTCTCTCTTTACTTACTCTCTCAGTGAGCTCTCCCAGTTCTTATGACCTTAAATAGCATCTCTTTATTGAAAATTTTCAAAATTATATGTCCAGCTTAATCTTCTCCCCTGAGCTGCAGACTGGTATATCTACCTGATTTTTATTTTTTTTTTTCTTTTTTAAAAATGTCTTTCCTTGGATCTCTATTAGCATCTAAAACTAGAGTCTTGATTATTCCAGCACCCTGCTCAAACTTACTCCTCCTTCAGTATTCTCTAACTTAGCAAAATATCTCTACCATTCACCAAGTTTCTCAGGCCATAAAACCGAGGAGTCAACCTTTAACAATATTAGCTGTGCTTATCACTTGACATCTAATCTGTCAGCAAGTCTCATCAGTTCAACCTTCAAAATTAAAAGATAATTCTTACAGCTCCTCTAGAAGGAAATATTCCAAATCTAATTACTTCTCATCACCTCTGTTGGTACATCCCTCAACATATCTTACCCAGACTACTGCACTGGACTCCCAACTACTCTCTGCCTCCAGTCTTTCCCCCTCTATAATCTATTTTCTCTTTTTTGTCATGAAATCCTGCCATTGGATATAATCTGTTTTCTATACAGCAACCATAGTGCTCTTCTAAAAATGTAAATTCCCGTTTTATTCCAGCTTAAAACTCTACACTGGCAGTCATCGCCTACCACTTTCTGTTTTTCTGTTCCACTTTGGTTATGCTGACTTTCTTCCTATTTCTTCTGCTGGATATTAACTTTCCTCAGATCTCATTTAATTCAGTTCTTTCTTCAAATAATACCTCTGCAGAGAAGTCATCCCTATCTAAAATATTCCTTATATTCACATACTCACACTCTTTTTTGCCCTCTTTTCTTTTTCTTTGTAGCATGTCTCACTATGTGAAATTTTATTATTTTTTTATTCACTTCATTATCTGTTAAGCCATCCCTTCTAAAATATAAATCCCAAGAGCAAGGACGTTTTCTCGTTCAACACCATATTCCAAACTCCTAGCAATACCTGGCCCACAGTAGTTAATCAGTTAATATTTATTGAATGCATGAGTAAAATTGTTTGGATTCATGTTCCCAGATAATTCTTCCTAAAGTTCAGCCCTTAAAATTTCTGTCCAGCTACCTCATCACCCATTATTCTACCCCTACAATCCACACCCCCATATAAAAATCAGTCAGACAAAAAATGTTAGTATCTTCCATTTCAAACAAATTTAATTTCTTATTCCAGCACCTCCATGATTTTATCCCATCTGTTTTGGGTAACTATACACTGTTTTTGAGCATAAATAACCATCTTATCAATGTCAAAGCTTAACTTTTAAAAATCATTCATTTTGCTTTAGATCACTCTCTTGATGGACCTCTTACAAATGGTGATGGCAGAGAGCCCCGGACAGGAATCAAGAGAAAATTACTTAATGCTTCAGAAGAAGATGAAAGCATGGGAGGAGAAGAGAAAGAGGAAAAAGAAACAAAAGAGAAATCACATTTATCCTCCTCAGAGAGTGGAGAGTTAGGATCCAGTTTAAGTTCTGAAAGTACCTGTGGGTCTGATTCTGACTCTGAATCAACTTCCAGAACAGATCAAGACTACGTAGATGGAGACCATGACTATAGTAAATTCATACAAGCCAGACCTAAAAGAAAACTCAGAAAGCAACATGCCAATGGAAAAAGAAACTGGAAGACAAGAGGCACAGGAGGAAGAGGCAGATGGGGAAGATGGGGTAGATGGAGTAGAGGAGGCAGAGGAAGAGGTGGCAGGGGACGAGGGGGTCGAGGAAGAGGTGGAAGTGGCACTAGGGGAAGAGGGAGAGGGAGAGGTGGAAGAGGTGCTTCTAGAGGAGCCACCAGAGCCAAGCGAGCACGTATGGCAGAAGATGAATTTGACACCATGTTTTCGGGACGATTCAGTAGACTGCCTCGAATTAAAACAAGAAACCAAGGCAGGAGGACTGTTTTATATAATGATGATTCTGATAATGACAATTTTGTGTCCACTGAGGATCCTCTGAATCTTGGTACATCCAGATCAGGCAGAGTGCGTAAAATGACAGAAAAAGCCAGGGTTAGCCATCTCATGGGATGGAATTATTAACAGTTAATAAATTTAGAATAATTTAAAAAATTCAAAGGCCTTCTACTGCAGGGAATTTACCAGGAAATCTACAAAGCAAATTGTGTGGGGACTTCTGCTTCCTTTCACATTGGTGCTTTTCCATTTATGCCAGTATACATTTGTTTCAAGACTTTTGATCTCCACACTTCATTTGTTCTAACAAGCCTTACTCATTAGGCCTTAAATTAAAAGAAATTCTGCCCCCCCACACACACACGTGTGCGTATGCGTGCGTGTGTGTACATGCACGCGCACACACACACTACAGATTTACTACATTAAAGGAGCATTCAGCTTCTTAAGAGTTGCATGACATTTTTATCTCAGTAGAATATCCCTCTTTTGCTTTTGTATCACAGAAGTTTAGCACCTTCTTATAGAGTTTTATATAGTTTGTTTTTGCCATTTTGATTCCTATACCCAGTAATAATTTTTGCACAATACACCAATCCTAAAGGCAGCTATTAAATGTTTACAGTTTCTATATTGTAAGAACGATCTGGATTATTTTACTTTTCCCAGGCCAAACTTTCATGAATTGTACTGAACTGAAGTATATATTTATACTACAGTTTTTTTGGGGGGTGGGGGGATCTTGATATGCTTTTCATTGATTTGCTTAATTCACGTTAAAGGTGAGAAAGGGTTGGTGCCTTGTAAATATGTAGCAAATCTTTGTGGTATGTCCTGATGTGTGCATTAACTTTATTAAAAAAGAATACTTGAGGTATCAATCTAGACAAGGTGCCAAATGCAAAAGTTTCTTGCATCCATTTTCTTTTTCCTTTTATATTTTCTTGCATTAATAGGAATTGTGTAGCTTAAAGAATAACTTAAACATTTGAAAAATCCTCATCCACAAAGAATAACTTCTTTGAACAGTAGCTCAGCTACCTCTTAACTACAACTACTGGAAACGTTAAGGAAAATAGATGCTGTTATTCATTACTGACTAAGGAGAAATAGAACAATCTTAGTAGGAATGAATACTCATAAACTGAGAGGTTAAAAATCATATTGGCTCTCAATAGTTGTAATTAACAAATTTTCATAAGTATAGTATGCTCTACCTTAGGCTTTCTTAGAACATATTTGTCTAAGTAGACTTGGGCTACTGCTTATATTTCTGCCACCACTTACTATTCAACAGCTGTGAGTTACTGATTTCATTTGAATCTTAAAATTTAACAAAGCACCTAGATTAAGTTGGAATGTGTTGGCTAGCTAGTATTTTGAGTCAAGCTTAGTAGCTTCTTCTCATATCATTCCAAAGGGTTCTTCTGTTTTAGTCTTTCTGAAAAGAATCTCACTGCACTGCACACTGATATTTTGAATCATTATTTTATAGATGGAAAAAATCTTCAAAAACTCTTACGGTCTTGTTTACATCAGTAGAGTGCACATTGTTCCATAAGTGAGCTTGAGTTCCAAGATCAATTTTACTCCTCAAACCTGAGATTGCAGATTTGATAATTTGTTAGATATTTAGATTTTTGATGTGAGAGGAATAATATTGATCTCTGTTTTTGTAATAGCAAATTTGTTACACTTAGACATGTGGCATAAAACAGACTTAATGTATACCTAGTTTTCCCAGGATATTTCTTAAGCTAATGTGTTTGTTTCATGCTTTCAGTCATTTCATGCATCTGAAAATCCTTAAGCGCAGAGGAAGGAGTACACACATAACTTTGCTTTTTTGGAAGTGTTGGGGTGGGTGTTAGAATAACATCTTTAAGCAATTTTCACTTGCAGTAGAAATGATGTTCAGGCTTTAAGAAAGTATTGTTGTGAATCATTAATGGCACTAACTTCTGTTACTGGACAGTAGAGCAAGCTGATATTTTTTTGTTGTTGTAGTCTTTTTTTCACTAAACCAAAACTACTGGTTGTAACTCAGCTGCCACTTTTAACCATAGTATAGATTCAGAATGTTCCTAGTTGAAACTACATTTGATTTTTACTAAAATATTCTATTTCATTTATTCATCTCTTGGGCATTTAGACTAAATTGTGCCTGTGTTTTCCTGGAATCAAAGGATTATGCCTACCCTAATCAAAGTAATCTAGTTACTTAAATTCCTGGATATACCCAAATGTGGATCACGTGTATCATTTTAGTGTGTATTTTTTTTGTTAATATTCTTCTATGAAGAGCTGACCTCTTGAAATGTAGAAGAATTGCCGTTTGTGTGATTTTAGCTTTCTGGGGCTTTATTTATAATTTATTTTGAAAAATAAAGATGCCACATTTATTCCCCAAATGTCAAGATTTTCTAGGTTTAGATAATTAGAATAATAAGGCTGAAAACATTTTTAAGCATATTTTATATGTAGTGAAATACTGTGAAAATACTAGTGAACAGCATTTTGCTGTATTGTTGATTTCAGTTATTAAGATTTAAAGAGTTAGTCACCACAGTATGTTAGATGAGCTTAGTTATCATTTATTACAAAACAAACAGATAATTTTATGTTCGCATGCAAATTATTTTAATAAGTGTGAAAATAGAAGTTTGGATGATATTATTTTTACTTTTATATCTGGACTTTTTTTTCCCCAGAATTTATACTTTGTTTTTTTGTAACACCACCTCCTGTGAATGTGTTGTAATTTGTGTCACTTCAAATACTTTATCATTTTAATTTTTTCAAGGCCCTTTAAACCTAAATAAGATCTGAGTTCAGCCATAGCAAAGCAAGTAGGAAATGAGCTAAGAATTTTTAAGAAAAGTCTAAATAAGTTGCTACGAAAAACCACTGTTATATTTAGGTCCATGAGAGCATACACATGTATAAGCCTAATCCTATGCTAGATATGAATAGTGAGCTGTTAAATTTCTCATAAAAGCTAATAATGTTTAAATTCCAAGCTTTAGGATCTTAGCATGTGTATATATTTATAAAACCTGAATTGTATATTTCTTCTATGGCTTGCTGTGTATATCTCTTCCAGCAATAGGATGCTCTCCAAAACATTCACTACCCTCTTAGCCTAATGACTAAATTTGTTTTTGTATTTGTATGTGTGTGCACTGGTGTGTATATGGGTTTTTTTCCCCCCAACTTGACACACCTTATCTCAAACGTAAAAGGATATTTTATATGGAGGATACTATCTACCAATTCTTTTCCTCTCTCTGGCCTTTAGCCTGTATATTTACTGCTTGACCATCCATTTCATTATACCTTCTAGATAACCAATCCAGGTTTTTTCATGTACCTATTTTCCTCTATTCTTTTAATTTGTCCTTTTCTTTCTTTTTCTGTTTCCCTCACCAGAGATCAGGCTTATGCTACAATTCTTCCCTACAGCATTCTGTTTCAACCAGAGGCAAAGAAACTGAGTAAAAATTATAAATTTTGTTTTGCAAAACTGTGTGTTCAGATATCAAACTCAGCCTTCCAATGCTTTGAGATACATTTGAGAGATTTATCTTTTTTGTTGTTTTAATCCCATAGATTGTCATCAGACTATTAATAATAGAGTGAAAGAGAAAAATGTGAATGCCACTTCTAACTTTTTGATAAAACTTTTTTGAGCATTTTTCAAAATTTGTATGTTTCTGGTAATGATAAATTAAACACCTTATTACATATCTTGGGAATCATTTTATACACATTTACCAACTGGTACTTATCTTCAAAGTTGGAATTTTCACATCCTTGAAAAGGAGACTTGCTTTATGTTTAATTTTCAGTATACTTTGATTTCCAGACTTTTAAACAATTATGATAACATTTTGAGTTGTGAAATGAATAGTTTCGTGTTCTGGGGGAAGAGATGGAACTTTTGACATTTAAATCCCCAACATTTTTGTGGTATATAAGGCTTTGTGAAAGTTTTATTGAAAAATAGAATATTCTAAGGTCACTTTTAAGGCTTGTTTTAAAAATTAGTGTGAAAATATTTCCATGCTTTTTTTGCTTTTCATTTCTTAGCAAATTGTCTTTACCAAGTTTTGATTATCAAATTTATCAAGTTTTGATTAAATTCCAATATAAAGTTATTTTTTTCATGGTGCTGTATTTTATGGAATATGGGTAACACTCAGGTTTCTTGATATTTTATTTTTACATAGCCTTATCGTTATTTCCTTTTTCATCTTTCTGCTTACTTTTATCCTCACTTATCTTTCTGCAATGAAGACTGTACCTAATTTAGCACACTTCGACAAGACTGGAAATTTCTGAACCATTGATGGGAGAAATATAGTAGAAAAGCCCTGCAGTTTAGAGTTAAGGTGTATTTCCTTATTTATATGTATGCCCATTTCTTATTCTTATGCCTATCTTAATTAAATCTAGAATATGAGACTTTGACATATAAAAGCATGATAAGTATTTTCTAAAAAAATAAAACTATTGATACATATTGAAACTGCCATTGGTAATTGACTTTTAAAATCACGTACAAAATTATTTAGAAATCCAGTTGGCAAATGTGTTTTTACACATGTCACCAAGTACACATTAGGCAGTACTACAAATGTTAATTCTTTAAACAATACTGTGGTGATGGCAATCAGTAATTTATTTCTTTGTCCTGTAACTTATCATCCTTGTCTTTTGTAATCCCTTACACAGTATTAACAAACCTGTACCTTATGTTCTTAGTATCCGTAAATTTTAAGATGGAAAATCATTCAATTAATAGTTGATGTGATGTTGTATATGGGCAAAATGTCCATTAAACTAAAATTCAGTAAAGAAAGGTAAGCTAAACTGGCTTGGTTTATAAAAGATGTTTTGTTTGGCAGTTGTCAGTCATTATAAGCAATTATCTTCAAAGACAAAAAACTGGACTAATTTGTTGCCATTCTTTATGGGATGTTTACAATAAAATTCCAAGTTGTTTGGAATCAGTTGCACTCTTGCTGCTTTATGCCTTAACTCATGTAGCAGAGATAAATTAACAAGAAGAAAGAAATATGAACTTACCTTTCTATTATCAGCTTTAGAGATTTTAACACGTAACTCTTGGGTCGTTCTTTTCTTTCTTGTTTCTTTGTCATAGAATATTTTATTACTATTAATTTTTAATATGAGAAACTAGGGTGCTTTTTCCTTTCAAAGAAAAGGTTTTTGTTTTTGTCTTAGTCATTGCAAATATTCTTCGGATATAGAGATAATAAATATATTAGATATGATGTTAATATTTTAAATATGAGCTGCTTAGTGCGCTAAATAATAGCCTGCAAAGCATTAGTCAATACTTTGTTTTGTATAGCTTTTCAAAATTAATAGATATCTAATATATTTATTTCTTGTATGTTTTAACAACTGGGCTATGAATCCCTGGCATTTTTAATATATAGTCAAATTGCCTACAAAGCTTAAATATACTGAAAATAGTGCTTTAAATCGGTGTAGGAGGGGGAGGAGTGAGGTTAGAGATGACTTTTGAGCAAGGATCTGAATACCCTAACAGGAGAATTCATTCACCCTAGGTCTGAACCTATACAGTTACCCAGAATTTTTCTCCCAATGGCAAGAATTCTACTAGATTCAAGATAAGAAAGCTGGCCAAATACTAGACTGTATCTTCTACACATATACTGTCTATTTTCTGTATTTAGAATCAAGAAATAAGATATTTAGAAAAATACCTCCTTTATCTTCTGGCATGTCCAATGGCTGTGAAAGTAGCCTGATTTTTCACAATATTCAGAGACTGAGATAGAGATAAGGTGTCTGGTGTTTTTGTTTAGTTGCATGATTGGTTAAAGATAGCCCACTTTAAAGATGTAAAAGTGTTAACACTAAAAATTCTTTGTTAGTAGACTTTGATTTTTTTTTACCTGACCCAATAGATATTTTAATAGAAAAATTAAAGATTTTTTACAATAAAACATTATAGCAGTATTCAGAAAAAGATCCATTTTTCCCTAGTTGAGAAGGTCTAGAGAAAAAGTGTTCTCTATCCTGATTCTCAATTATATGCCCCTGACGATTTAAAGCTACTTTTCAAAAATGTACAAAATAAATTGAACCCAATATATTGAGCCAGTGGGTTGATTTTTTAAATGGGATTTTTGGTGATATATTTAAGCCCATATACTTGCAGTTGTTTTCTCAAGTCTTTTATATAAATACTTAAGAGATTTTTTATGCTACATAATACTGGTAGACCAAATAAGATATTAAATAAAATGAAGTTTTTATAGTGTCAATTTTTCTCCAAAGTTTTGGGGAAACATATTTTTTTTCTATATAAGTTTAGTAGGTTTTCCATTGCCAGTTGTGACAATTGCCTTAATAAAGCTACTTCTCACCTGCAGATTACAATATCCAATAGAAAAATTTAACAGTTATTAAAAAATAGTTAATTTGATATTGAAGACTTTTAAAAATCTGATGCTAGTATTCTTTCATTAATTTGTAAATTTTGAATTGCAACTTGCCTGCTCAGCATCTTTATGGTTCTCTTCAAGTTTATAAGTTTTATAGTAAATATATGAAGAAATAAAAACATTTAAAATTCCTTAATTTAACTTACTAATATTAATTGGTGAAGTTTATTCACTTTTAGGGATGTTTTTGTGGTTGATTTTTGTCTCGTTGCAATTCTAATTAGAATTTGTATAGCAACATGTTAATTTATATTGGCAATTTTGTATAGGCCATCAAGTAATTTAAGGCAGTAAAACTGCCTTTAAGATGTTTTCCTCCTTTGTCTTTTAAACAATTGAGATTTGCAAAATGTTAAAATGAGATTTGCATCCTACGTTGTATGTATAATAGATTATTTTTAGAGAAATATTTTGTTATTGTTGGGTATTATTCATCTAATATGTTAATAATGAAGTGTTGTTCTGAATTATTTCCATATGTTAAATTTTAATTTATAAATTAGAGCCAATCTTGTATATAAAAACATAAGTGTTAATTTCTAACCTGACCCTATAGAGCAGAAAATAGGCCCATGACATTCTCATAGTCACTAAATTACCAAGTAATACTTTGACTTTTGGAGGTTGATGTTCATTTTTATTCTAAATGTGGTTAATCATTTTCATGATAAAAGTAGTTATTAAGACAAGATAATAGTGCCAAGTTTATGGTATATACATTTTTGCTTTCCGGTTGCCTCAAAAGTTTAAGACTGGTGAATACAATGACAAGTTTTTCACATGAAAATACCTTTTATCAATCTCCTTATAATTATTCAAGCAGAAATTGTCAGAGAATTATCTGAGATAATGAGTCACATTCTGTTCTAAATATGTATAGGGATCTCCTTCATAGAAGATATTTATCAGCAGGAATTTGTAGCCCATTCTCTTTATATCAGTGATAAGAAATGGCTAAAGGAAGATTAGACTATTTCTTCCCAGGCTTTTTTATTTATTGATTCATTCATCAACATTTACTGAGTACCTTCTCTGTGCCAAGCATGGTAATTTTATAAAGAGATTTACAGTTGATGAAGTCTATCTCTCTAACAGTTTCGATCATCAGAACAATACTATCAGTAAATTAAAATCAGAAAGATCAGTTTTAATAAAATAAGCAATTTGCATAAGCCCACACGGCTGGTAAATAGAAAAGCCTTGATTCATCCAGGATATCTGCTTCCAGGTCTCTAGTCTTAGTTTTCATATCTTATTAATGGGATGATGTTTTGTTCTATTTTCCTCCTTCCCAATCTCAGTGAATTGGAGATTCTTAAGTCATGCATGTGTATCTTGAAGATCATGTTTCCTTTTTCTTCTGGCTCAGATCATTTAATAGAGGACTTTGAGGTGTGGCTTTTTGAGCCACATAGTACTTTGGGAGGTGGTAGTTAGGGGCTAAATTTTTAAGCCTACTGGGTTTTGAAGTAGAAAAGATGAATGAACTCTTAAAGTGCATATCTTACACAAACTTGCAAAAGGATAAATGCCCAGGAAAAGTGTATTGAATTTACTCCTATCTTATTTTAAAGGTTAATTGTGCTAATTATGTATACAAATATGCTTTGTGCATAGTACAAAATTTATCAGTTACTACAACCTTCCAAACTGTATGTCCCCTTGCCAGTGTAAAACCTAGAACTTTTTTTCCCTTCTCAGTTCAAATGGGTTTCAGGTACAGTTCCCAGAGAATGCAGCAGGGCTCCTGATTTAATCCCTAGGTTTAATTTAGGGTTTTTGTTTTGGGGTGTTTTTTTCCCTACGTTCTTTGAACTATGAGTTTTACTCATCATTTAACGTGTCACTCCTCCTTTACACCAATCCTTTGGAATCATTTTAATGACTTGTGTTTTTTTTCCTCCTAATTAAGACTTTGGGGCAGGGGTGGTGGTTGGTAAGGGTCCAAGTAAATACAGTTAAGTGAATTTGAACCCCCACTGGTTTGAAATTTATAGCAATTCTGTCACAGTATATGTGGTTATTAGGGAAAAAATGTTTAAAGCAATTTAACTCAGGGCTCATGTGTTTGCTCTCTTTATTCTCAAGAAATGGAGTTTTGCAATGGGTTTTAAAAAGCCATTAAGCCTGCCCAAGTTGCATTTGGTTCATGGCATTTACATTGGTCTCATTCATATTTCACAATGCCACCTTTTCTCCTCTTCTAAACGCCTTCCACTAGTTCTGATCCTCATCCAAGGAACAGAAATATTGGTTTCCAGCACATAGACTATTGAGTTCTGTCAATAAAGATTGCTGTAAAAATCGGAATAGAAAATAGAATATATTAATTTTCTCTGGACTCACTTCCTAATTTCTAGTAAGTCAGTTCTGGTTTATTTTGGGCCTCAAAATAGGAGGATTTATTTTTCTAGTTAGATAAAGTATAGAAGGTTTGGCTGGCTGATTATACCTACACTAATCTTTGCTTGTATTAAGAGGATATAACATGGAAATCTAGGTCAGAGCTTTGTTCTGTAGTTAGGCACTATTCTGCAGCCTGGCCTGTATTCTGATAATGAGTATTTAAATGGAAGTAGCCTGACCTGAATTCAGATGCTATGATTATGATGAAAAAGAGGAGAAAGGAAAGATATGAGAAACCTTTGTGATTTTTCTAAGATCCATCTTAACTAGAGGAGAGTAGGGGGCTGTGGGTTAGAAGGTTAATGAGAAATGAAATTCCCTAGTGTTCAGAGTTTCTATGTCACTTAAGCACAGCAGCCTCAGATCACTGCAAACTGGTTTGGGGAAGTCCCACCTGAGTTTTTTTGGTGGTTGGGGAGGTGGTGTAGGTGCATGAAGCAGGGAGTTTACAGAGGGATTGTTGGTGGTGATTTAAATGTCAGAATTATTGTATGAGTAAGAATAGTCGTATTTCTCAAGGTCTCAACCCTATTAGGAAGGTATTATTGTTAGCTCCATTTTGCAGATGAGGAAACTGAGGTGTAGAAACAAATTTGCCAAAGATCACACTGCTAATAAATGGCAAGATTTACACTAAGATATTTGTTTCCGAAGCCTGTGTGCTTAACTATTGTACATGCCACTTCCAATCAGGCTCATTTTCGTCCAGTTCTGTTGGAGATTTGTTGAATGGCTTTGGTCAACTCCCTTGTTTTCCTTGGTTTCAGTTGTCCTTAGCTATATAAAACTGAAGTTGATCACAAAATGATTTCCAAGGTCCTTACATTTCTATTCTTTCATATTTCTTGCTTATCCTTTTTAATGCATCTTCCTAATCTCCAAAGCATACTTTTATTAGAGGTTTGATATTCTTAGAATCTTGGTAAACCCTGTATCTTACTGGTTAAAGTTATTTATTTGGAAGCAAAATCCTATGCTTTAGGAGGTTTCACTTTTCATGAGGAAAGCCTTACCAAATTCAATTTAGGAAGTGTAAAAAAGTAATTGGAAAGATTGACTTCTGGCATGACAGTGTGTGGAGTCCAATAACTTACTAGTCAGTGAAACTGGTGGAAACTATTTTAAAAAACACTTATAAGCCTCTGGAAATGGTCTGCGGGGCAAACAACAAATAGAATAAACATTTATTCAAGAAAATTTATGAAAATTCAGAAAGAAAGGTGAGAATCTATGGTATTTGAAGGAAGACCACTTACTCCGCATCCAATTTCAGACTCCACTCTACACTTTTGCAGCCAAGAACCCAGGGTTCCCTGTTTTCCCACCTTCAAGGCCAAGAACTTTCTTCTTGGTAAGAGCAGGACATCAGTATTCCTCGTCCCGCCCCCAGCTAGTGTTGCTGAGGCTAAGTCCCAATGATTGCGGTTGACAGGTGGGGGTTCCCTTCTTCTGCCTAGCCCCCACTCATGGAATGGAGGTGCCCTGGTGCTGCAAGCTAAGATAACAGGCCCTAATCACTCTTGCCCCAGCTCATGAGATGGTGGTTCCATGCCAGGAAAAGACCTCAGGCTGCTCCCCTGCCCCCACTAAATGCTCAACTTCTAGACTGGGGGGTGTCACTCAGAAGCTTGCCATCATCTCCATCACCAGCTCCAGAGCCCTGGCTCAAGAGATCCTTGCCTGGAGGGAGAAGCAGGCCATAAAACAGATAGCTAACCTCTTCCCAAAGGAAGTAACTTTATTTGCAACAGGCCTAAGAGTACTATTAAGACTAGTGGAGATTGTGGGAAAAGACAAATGAGGAGATTCAAAATATAGGCTAAACTGTAGATAGGTTAGTTTGCCAGAGAGAATTGGTAAGTAAGAGTTGGGAGGAGTCCTCCTAGGGTCAGAGTAAATATCAAACACTCACCTCAAAAACTATTCCTTCAAAGGAACCAGAAATTAATTGGATTCATTTATAGAGTAATTTATGCTAAAGGACATTATTGAAAACAATTGAGTAATCATCCTGTAATTAGTGCATTCTAACAGCTGAGTGTGGAGAGAGAGAAAGAGACCCCTTCCCAAACTACTGGTATCCTAGGGTGACTGTGGACATACCAGAAGCTGAGCCTCCCCGAGGAGCAACATTAGACTCTTAACACCTGGGGGCGGGGAGAAATAGACTTCAGTAAAATAATCCAGCCAGTGAGTAAATACATAAACAAACAAATAACAATACCAACCATGGAAGGCACAAGGTTTCAGTACCCAGAGTTGTTACAATATATTATCTAGAAGTCCAGTTTCCAACAAAATAGTCATGAGATACAGAAAATGAAAAGCAAAACTGGCAGAAGTAAATCCAACCATATAAATAATAACCTTAAATATGAACAGATTAAACAATCTAACCAAAAGACATGTTTAACAAAATTTTTTATAAAAAACAAAAAAGCTATATGTTATGTACAGGAGACATTTTAGATTTAGAGATACAAACAGGTGGAATGTAAAAAGATGGCAAAAGATATTCAATGCAAGAAGCAATCATAAGAAAGGCAGAGAAGATGTGGTTAAATATAAACAATAGACTTTAAAAATTGTTATTAGAAATAAAAGAGTTCTGTTTTTGTCTAGAGATTGGGCAGAGCAAGATGGCCAAGTAAAAATCTCCAGGGATCATCCCTCCACGCAAACACCAAATTCAACAACTATCCATTCAAGGAAGCACCTTCAGAAGAACTAAAAATCAGATTAGTGATCACAGTACCTAATTTTAATATTACGTCAAGGAAAGAGGCACTGAAGAGGGCAGAAAAGACAGTCTTACATTGCCTACACCACCCCTTCCCCATTCCCTGGCTGAGCTGCACCAGCATGCCTAGTGGAGAAAGAATCTGTATGCCTGGGGGAGGAAGAGTGAAGTGATTGTGGGAATTTGCATTGGAACTCAGGGCTGCCCTGTCACAGGGGAACACAGCACAGAGCATAATTCTGCCAGGGCCCATGGAGGGAGCATTTAGACCAGCCCAGCCAGAGGGAAATCCTCTGCCCTGAAACCTGAGTTCTAGATAGCCCCGCCACAGGCTTACAAAAAGTGGCCTGGGACCTGGAGTAAATTAATAAGGCAGTAAAGCCACAAACGCTGAAGTCCTTGGGCAATTCCTACAGATGTGTAGGTTCGGAGCCAGTGCACTTGGGGCACATGTGATCCAGTGAGACACAAGTTGCAGCAGCCAAGCCAATGCCTGTGTCACTCCTCCCCAAATTCCAGGCAGTGGAGTTCAAGGAGAGTCTTCTTCCACTTGGGAAAAGGAAAGGGAAGAGTTCAGAGGACTTTGTTTTATAACTTAGATACCATCTCATTCTCAGTAAAATAAAATACCAAACAGAATCCTGAAGCCCCTGATTCCATGCCTTAGTTTTGGATGGTATTTCTAGATATTAGGATGGAGAGCTAGTGCATGTGGATTTTGAGAAAGATTTCTCCAAAGTTTAGGATAGGAAGAAGAAGTTTATTTACTTTTTCCTAGGTGTAAATTGGGCCAGAAAAGGGGGGAAAGAGAGAGGGGAGTTGCATGGTGAGGTGCTCAAAAGAGAAGGGAGGCACTTGCGCAGGGGCCAAGAGGCTGGTCGGTTTTTATGGGGACAAAGAGAAAGGAAAAAAAGATAGTGATTGCTGTGAGAAACTGCTGCATCTGCTCCTTTCTTTCTTCTCAGCAGCAAGATGATAGCAGAAGCGGCAACAGGATGTCAAAGTCCAAGAGTTGGCTCTCATGCCTTTCCTTGGAGAAGGGCTTATCACAGGAAATGTGACTCTGCCCTGGAAATGTGGCTGAGGCCTGAAACTCGCACCCTACTGTTCACTCAGGAACTCTGTAAAAACAGATCCTGAAAAGCAATTACAAAAGAGAAAGTTGTACATCTCTTTTCTATCTGTTCAGCTCTTTTCAGGAGTTGTGCAAAATAGAATTCCTACAGGGTGCCTGTTAGGGAGAGAACTCATAAGATTGATCTTTAACTGTTACTAGGAAATTGCAGGATTAGCTATTTTTCTGTTAATTTTGCAAGGCTGCCCCTTTCACTAGATCCACCTTGGGCCAGAAAGAAACACACTGCCC
Organism: Propithecus coquereli; assembly: GCF_000956105.1. Lineage (NCBI taxonomy): Eukaryota > Metazoa > Chordata > Mammalia > Primates > Indriidae > Propithecus > Propithecus coquereli. Next base: position 1,267,507 of record NW_012154840.1, read on the forward strand.
TAAAGGAAATGACCCAGTCATGGCAGGATTCACCATCTGCTGACTGAAGAGCCCTTGGGCTATGAATAAACATCAGAGGTAGCCAGGCAATAGTCACCACTGGCTTTGGGGACACTGAGCTGTCTTCAGGTGTGACTTAGCACAATCCTAGCTGTGGTGGTCACGAGGGAGAGCCCACATCACTCCTCCTCCAACTCCAGTAGCTCAGCACAGAAAGTGAGGGAAAAGAGTGAGAGACTGCCTTATAATCTAGGGGATTCACACATATCTTACACAAGTCCACCAAGGTGGTATGACTAGGAGTCTAAAAAAGATACAACATTATTGGGTGTGGGTCCCCCCCAATGCTGATATGGCTGTAGTGATGAAAGACTTAGATCACAACACTCAATTCCTTTTGAATATCTGAAAAGCCTTCTTAAAGAAAGATGGATTCAAACAAGCCCAGACTGTGAAGATTAGAATAAATACCTAACTTTTCAATGCCCAGACATCAGTGAATATCTGCAAGCATCAAGAACATCCAGGAAAACATAACCTCACCAAACATACTAAATAAGGTACCAGGGACCAATCCAAGAGTGATGGAGATATGTGATTTCCAGACAAAGAATTCAAAATAGCTGTCCCAAAGAGGCTCAATGAACTTCAAGACAACACAGGGAAGGAATTCAGAAGCCTATCAAAGAAATTTAACCAAGAGATTGAAATAATAAAAAAAAAGCAGAAATTTTGGAGCTGAAAAATTCAACTGATATTCTTAGAAATGCATCAGAGTCTCTCAACAGTAGAATTGACCAAGCAGAAAAAAGAATTAGTGAGCTTGAAGACAGGCTATTTGAAAATACAAAATCAGAAGGAAAAAAAAAGAAAAAAGAATATGAAAGAATGAAGGATATCTACAAGATCCAGAAAATAGCCTCACAAAGAAAAATCCAAAAGTTATTGACCTCAAGATGGAGGTAGAGAGAGATTGTGGTATTAATAGAAAGTTTATTCAAAGAAATAATAAGAGGGAACCTTTCAAACCTCGAGAAAGATATCAGTATTCAGGTACAAGAAGATCATAGAACACCAACCTGATTTAACCCAAACAAGACTACCTCAAGGCATTTAATAATCAAGCTCCCAAAGGTCATGAATAAAGCAAATATCCTAAGAGAAGCAAGAAAAAAAGAAAAGAAATAACATATAAAGGAGCTCCAATACATCTGGCAGCAGACTTCTCAATGGAAACCTTACAGGCCAGGAAAAATTGGCATGACATATTCAAAGTGCTGAAGGAAAAAAAAAATAACCCTAGAATATTATATCCTGTGAAAATATCCTTCGAACATGAAGGAGAAATAAAGACCTTCCCAGACAAACAAAAAATGATAGATTTCATCAACACCAGACCTGTCCTACAAAAAAATACTAAAAGGAGCTCCTCAGTATGAAATAAAACGACATTAAAGAATAATAAGTCATCATCTGAAGGTATATACCTCACTGGTAACAGTAAGTACACAAATACAAAATAATCTATTGTTGTAATTGCTATATATAAACCACTTATATCTTGAGTAGGAAGACTATAGTACAAACCTATCAAAAATAACTACAACAACTTTTTGAGAGCTATATAGTATAAAAAGATATAAATGGAAACAACAAAAAGTTAAAACGCTGAGGGGAGGATGGAGGAAAGTGTAGAATTTCATTTAGCTTTCCCTTTGCTTGTTTATTTCTTTTTTGTAAGCAGAGTGGTCATATGTTTAAAATAATTAGTTATAAAATGATTTTTACAAGCCTGATGGTAGCCTCAAATCAAAAAACCTGCAACAGATACACAATAATAAAAAGCAAGAAATTGAAACACACTACCAGAGAAAATCACTTTCAACAAAGGAAGACAGGAAGGTAGAAATAAAGACAGGACCACAAAGCAACTATAAATCAAATAACACCATGGCAGTAGTAAATCTTTACCTATCAATAATAATATTGAATGGGAATGGACTATACTCTCCAGTCAGAAGACATAGAGTGGCTGAATGAAAAAAAAAAAAAAAACCCAACTATATGTCGTCTACAAGAAACCCACTTCACCTACAAAGACACAAATAGACTGAAAATAAAGAGATAGAACAAGATATTCCACACGAATGAAAACCAAAAAAGAGCAGGAGTAGCTATCCTTCTATTAGATAAAATAGATTTCAAGACAAAAACTGTAAACAGAGACAAAGAATGTCATTATATAATGATGAAGGTGTCAATTCAGCAAGAGGATATAACAATTTTAAACATAAATGTGCCCAACACTGGAACTCCTAGATATATAAAGCAAATATTATCATAGCTAAAGAGAGAGAGACAGACTCCAACAAAAATCACTGGAGACCTCAACACTCTACTTTCAGCATTGGAGAGATCATCCAGACAGAAAAAATCAACAAAGAAACACTGGCCTTCATCTGCAGTATAAGACAATTGACCTAATAGATATTTACAGAAGGTTTTATCCAACAGCTGAAGAGTACATGTACTTCTCCTCAGCTGATGGATCATTCTCAAGAATACATCATATGTTAGGCCACGAAACAAGTCTTAAAAAATTCAAAAAATTAATATCATATCAAATATTTTCCCTGACCACAATTGAATAAAACTAGAAAGTAATAGCATTGGAAACTATACAAACTCATGTAAATTAAAAAATATGCTCCTGAATGATGAGTGGGTTGAGGAAGAGACGAATAAGGAAGTTAAAAATATTCTCTCAAAAGATATGAAAACAAAAATGCAACATATCAAAACCTATGGGATACAGCAAAAGCAGTAATAAGAAGAAAGATTATTATAATAAGTACTTACATCAAAAAGTAGAAAAGCTTCATATAAACAAACTAACAATACATCCTAAAGAACAAGAAAAACAAGAGCAAACCAAACACCAAATTAGTAAAATAAAAGAAATAATAAATATCATTGCATAAATGAATGAAATTGAAAAAAACGTACAAAAGATCAACAACACAGAATGTTAGCTTTTGAAAAGATAAACAAAGTTGACAAACATTTAGCCAGACTATCTAAGAAAAAAAGAAAGAAGACCCAACTAAATAAAATCACGGAGGAAAATGGAGACATCACAAGTGATAATGCAGAAATTCAAAGGATCATTAGAAACTACTATGAGCAACTGTACACCAATAAATTGGAAACCATATAAGAAATGGATAAATTCCTAGACACATACAACCTACCAAGATTGAACCAGGAAAAAATCCAAAACTTGAATAAACGAATAACAAGTAATGATATAGAAGTAATAATAATGTCTATCACCAAAGAAAAGCTCAGGACCAAAGAGCTTCACGGCTGAATTCTACCAATCATTCAAAGAAGAATCAATACCAATCCTACTTAAACATTCCAGAAAACTGGGGAAGAGTGATACTTTCAAACTCATTCCATAAGGCCTGTATCACCCTGATATTAAAACCAGACAGAGAAACAAACAAACAAATGAACAAAAAACCAAAACTATAGGCCAATATCTCTGATGAACCTAGATGCAAAAATCCTCAACAAAACCATAGAAACTGAATTCAACAACACATTAAAACTATTATTCACCATGATCAAGTGGGATTCATCCAGGGATGAAAGGATGGTTCAACATATGCAAATCAATCAATGTGATACATCGTATCAACAAAACAAAGGACAAAACCATATAATTATTTAAATTGATGCTGAAAAAGCATCTGATAAAATTCAACATCCCTTTGTGATAAAAATTTTAAAAAGAGCTGGGTAAAGAATGAACTTAACTAAACACAACGAAATCCCTATACGACAGACTCACAGTGAGTATCATATTGAATGGGGGAAAATTGGAAGCCTTTCCTGTAAAATCTGGAACAAGGATGCCCATTTTCACCACTGTTACTCAATATGGTCCTGAAAATTCTAGCTAGGGTAATCAGACAACAGAAAGAAATACAGGTCATCCAAATTGGAAAGGAAGGAGTCAAATTACCCTTGTTTGTAGACAATATGATCTTATATCTACAGAAACCTAAAAGAATCACAAAAAATCCATTAGAACTGATAAAAATAATTCAGTAAAGTTGCAGGATACAAAATCAATGTACAAAAACCAATCACATTTCTATATGCCAACAGCAAACAATCTGAAAAAGAAACCAAGAAAGTAATTCCATTTACAATAGCTACAAATATAATAAAATACCTATGAATAAAC
>NW_012154840.1:1272872-1275982 GCF_000956105.1 Propithecus coquereli
AAGGGTCAATCCATCATGGAGATAAAATAATTATGAACATATATGCACTTAACATCAGAGCTCCCAATACATGAAGGAAAAAGTGAAAAAATTGAAGGGAGAAATAGATAGTTCAGCAATAATATTTGTGGACTCAACACCTCACTTTTAATAATGGATACAATAACTGGGAAGAAAATCATGAAAGATATAAAGGGCCTGAACAACACTATAATCCAACTTGACCTAATGTACATATAGAACACTCCACCCAATAACAGAATGCACATTCTTCTGAAGTGCATATGTTATATTTTGGGGTACTGTATGGAAGGCCATAAAACAAGCTTTGATAAATTTAAAAAAGATTGAAATTATGCAAAGTATGTCTACCACTAAAGTGGAATGGAATTAGACACCAAAAAACAGGAGGAAATTGGAAAATTTACAAATACGTGGAAGTTAAACAACACATTCCTATGTAACCAATGGATCAACGAAGAAATTATAAGGTAAATTAGAAAATACAGTAGTCCCCCTTATCTGCAGTTTTGCTTTTCTCAGTTTCATGTACCCATGGTCAACTGTGGTCTGAAAATATCAAGTGGAAAATTCCAGAAATAAACAATTCATAAGTTTTAAATTGCATGCCATTATTAGTAGTGTGATGAAATTTTGCATATTCCACTCTGTCCTTCCCAGGACATAATTGTTATGGTACAGAGTGCGAGAAGTGACCACTGAGAGACCGAATTGAGCCCAATTGTGAGTCTTTATTAGCTGGCCAGCGACTACCCTCTGCACCGCTGAGAGGCAGCAGCACAGAGAGCAGCCCCGAGCCAGGAGAGACAGACTCTTTTAAAGGCAAAAACCACATCTTGTAAAGTCATCTATTTGCGCAAGCAGGGTTACAGAAGCCTAGATCAGCATTAATCATTATTAATCTTAGTCAAGAATACATTTAACATCTTTTCCTAAGCTAAAGTACATTTCACTCCCTGTTATCTGGGTATATGAGGCACCCCTGGGCGCTTCAGTGCTCCAGGGTGTTCCGGCCCTCTGGGCTAGCTGTTACTTTATCTTGTTGATACTTGCAGCTGTGTGAAACATACCCTCCTCCCCCTTTCCCCCTTTATTCTTTGCTTAAGCACACTGACAGAAGCGAGAGAGGTTATTTCCCATAGACCTTAACGATAAGCATCCCTTCATCCATGGTATTTACACTGTATATGATATGCTACTTGCCCATTAGTCACTTAGTAGCTATTTCAGTTATCAGATCAAGAAAACATAGTATATATAGGATTTGGTACTATCTGTGATTTCAGGCATCCACTATATGTCCTGGGGCATATCCCCATGAATAATGGAGGAGTACTGTACATTGAGATGCATAAAGTAAAAACATACCAAGATTTTGGGGATCAGCAAATGAAGAGATCAGAAGGAAATTTATAGCTGCAAATACCTGTATATAAAAGGAAGAAAGCTCTCAAATCAATAGCCTAACTTTACATCTTAGAAAATTAGAAAAAAGAAAAGAAAACTAAACCCAAAGTAAGCAGAAGGATGGAAATAATAAAAAAAGGAGGGCAGAAAGTACTCACCGTCAAATTGGTGTGGTATTAACTGATCAACACTTAAGTGTGTATATAGTAATAACATTCATCAAGTGTCGGGTAGATGGGAGAGGGGAGTAGAAAATGGATATATACACACATAATGGGTGTGGTTCACACCATCTGGGGGATGGATACACTTCAAACTCTGACTTGGGTGGGGCAAGGGCAATATATGTAACCTAAACATTTGTACCCCCATAACACACTGTAATATAAAAAAATTTAAAAAAAGAAATGAAATGGAGAATAGAAAAGTAATAGAGAATATTAATGAAACCAAACATTGGCTCTATGAAAAGATCAATAAAATTGACTTAATTAAGCTAAAAACTTCAACACAGCAAAAGAAATAATCAGCAGAGTAAAGAGACAACTTACAGTATGGGAGAAAATATTTGGAAACTATGCATCTGACAAAGGATTAATATCCATAATCTATAAAGAACTCAAACAACTCATCAAGAAAAAAACAAACAACCCCCATAAAAAGTGGGCAAATGACATGAACAGGCATTTTTCAAAAGAAGATATATAGATGACCAACAAACATATGAAGAAATACTCAACATTACTAATCATCAGGGACACGCAAATTAAAACCACAATGAGATACCACTTATCCCTGTCAGAATGGCCATTATTAAAAAAATCAGTGAAAACAATAAAATTTTACATTGAGGTGGTGAAAAGGGAAAACTTATACACTGTTGTTTGGGATGTAAATTAGTACAACCTCTATGGAGATCAGTGTTGAGATTTCTCAATGAACTAAAAGCAGATCTACCATTCAATCCTGCAATCTCACCACTGGATATCTACCCAGAGAAATAGAAATCACTATATTAGGAAGATACCTGTACTGGAATGTTTATCATAGCACAATTCACAATAGCAAAGATATGGAATCAACATAAGTGCCCATCAACTGATAAGTGGATAAACAAAATGTTATACACACACAAACAGACACACACACACACCCCAAGGAGTACTACTCAGCAATAAAAAGGAATGCAATAATGTCTTTCGAAGCAACTTGGATGGAACTAGAGGCCATTACCCTAAGAGAAGTAGTGAAGTGACCCAGGAACAGAAATATAAATGTTACATGTTCTCACTTATAAGTGGTTGCTAAACTATGGATACACAAGGACACACAGAGTGGTATCATGGACATGAGAGACTCAAAGGGGGAAGGGGGGGAGGGAGTGATGGATTAAAAATTACCTATGAGGTATAATGGACAGTACCTGGGTGAGGGAACACTGAAAGCACAGACTCCACCACTATATAATATATATATAACAGAATTCAACTTGTACCTCTGAAACCTATTAAAATAAAAAAAAAGGAAGACTATTTGGTACTGACATAAAGATAAACACACAAATCAATGGAATAGAATTAAGAATCCAGAAATTAGCCCATACATTTGCAATCAATTGATTTTTGACAATGGTGCCAAGACAATTCAAGACAAAAGAACAGTTGTTTCAACAAATATTGATA
>NW_012154840.1:1286150-1305145 GCF_000956105.1 Propithecus coquereli
CATTACCCCTCTGCCACATTTTCCACCAGATGTGATTCAACCACCAGTGCTAGTAAAAGAAATATGCATGGTATCCAGAAATTGGTGAAAAATAGTAATAGGTACCTGGCTACTGCAAATAATTTACTGAAGGATACTTACCCCTGAATATTCCACTCCAGGCCAAAATTACTTGAGGTTTGAGATATTAGCTTAGGGGTATCATTATCATTTAGTTACAAGATAAAGGCTGTCTTAGTCTTTTTTCTGTTGCTTAGACCAGAATATTCAAATCTGGGTAATTTATAAAGAGAGGGAATTTACTTCTTAAGTTCTGGGGGCTGAGAAGTTCAAGGTTGAGGGTGTGAGAGCTGTCTTGCTGGTGGGGACTCTCCGAAGAATCTTAAGGTGGTGTAGGCTATCATATGACAAAGGGGCTGAGAATGTTATTGTGCTAGCTCAAGTCGCTCTTCATTTTTTTAAAAGCCATAAGTTCCCCTCCCCTAATGACTCAGTCACCTCTTAAAGGACCCACTTTTCAATACTGCCACTTTGGGGATTAAATTTCAACATAAATCTTGGAAGGGACATTCAAACCATAGCAGAGGCCTAGTCCCATTACTAAAATGCTACCCTGAGCTGTGGCAAGAGCTGAAACATTTCCATCTCTAGCTTCCTGGGTAGTACAGTGGGGTCATCACCTGCAGCAACGCCAAGGCCTTCTTAGATGGGTTGTTCCTGTGTTGTAACCTTTGGAAATATCCTGGTGGGCAGGAGGTGGCATTCGTTACTCATCATGTAATATGGCAATGTGAGATTGTTAATGAGCCTTTTCAAACAGTGGAAGTGGCATTTCTTCAAGGTCTACACACTTCCATCATCCCTGTGGCTATTAGAAACTCTGGCCCTTTTCTAAGGTCACAATCTGACCTCACAACACTCACTATTCCTTCTTTCCTTCTGTAGCAGAACAGAAAGTTAACTTGGGTAGAGTAATGAGGAAGTGGCCATTAAAATGGTGAGACCCTAATGACTGTAAAGATTCATTTTTTTGACCCCAAGTGTCATTAATTCCAAAAAATAAGGATCACTGGAACATGATGAGGCCTATAGGCTTTGTAGTGTAATTTATAAATGACATGAACAATAATAATAGAATAAACCTAGTGGCCTTGTATGCATCTGCTGGATGGATACTTTTCATATTCTGTGCTGAAGGTGAAAATAAAGGGGACATTTTATCTGTATCATAGAGTCACTTCAGGTAAAAGAGACAATGTGGTATGATACTATAAGTTGGTCATTTGGTTTAATTTATTAATTAATCAAGTGAATATTTTTAGATGTTGAAAATTATGCCTCAGGAAACTTGAGGGCTTAACACAAGAGGAGGCAACATTTATCAGGAGCAAATCCAAGAAAATTGCAGGATGAACTAGTTTTATTCTTCAACATTTAGAGGCAAAGTGCTTAAATAAATGTCAGGAGTGCTATTAGATTAAGGCCTTGTCAAAATAGGTTGGGGAAGATAGACAAAAAGGAAGAGATTCCAAAGAAGTATGGCTTCATAGACAACATAGGACTTCTAAATTTCAGCATTAACTGCCATCAAGAATTTCAACTCCTTGTAACTCTGTATGGAGAGCAAGAGAATCTTCAGTATAAGCAGGGATAAAACCTCATAAAGTCTTCTTGATTAAGGACACAATGTTCTATGAAAAAACATTTTAATTTAGATGGAAATTTTTTGGTAGTCGTAAATGCATTATATGGAAATATATTATCTAAATTTATAACCCAATGCTTTAAAAAATCCTTCTCCATTATGGAAAGCAATTTGATGGATACTCAAAAAGTTAAATGTAGAAATACCATATTATCCAGAAAATCCATTCTGAGTTATATAACCAAAAGAAATTAAAGCAAGGATTCAAATGGATATTTATACATCAATGTTCACAGCAGCATTATTCACAACAGACAAAAGGTAGGAACAAGCCAAATGTCCATCAATGGATAAACGAAATGTATTATATACATACAATGAATACTATTCAGCCTTAAAAGGGAAGGTAATTCTGACACATGTTAACATGGATGAACCTTGAAGACATTATTTAAGTGAAATAAACCAGTCATCAAAGGCTTAATATTTTATGATTTCACTTATATAAAGTAACTGGAGAATTCAAATTTGTAGAGATGGAAAGTAGAATGGTGGTTTCCAGGGGCATGGCGGAGGGGAGAACGGGTAATTATTGTTTAATGGGCATGGAGTGTCTGTTTGGGATGATGAAAACATTCTGATAATAAATAGTAGAGACAGTTATGCAACATTGTAAATGTTCTTAATCACAGTGAATGGTATACTTAAAATGGTTAAAATGATAAATTTAATGTTATGTATATTTTACCACTTTTTTTAAAATCTCTCTATTTTCTTGTCTGATAATTCATTTGTTTTAACTGTCTGGATTTAATTTCTTTCATTACAGGCAACTCCATAATCTGAGAAGCCAGCTTGAGCCTTAGAATCAGGCAGAGCTGGGTTCTAATCTTTGTTTTGCTACTTACTGTGACATCTCTGACTCATGACTGAACCTTTTAGAGCTTCAATTTTCTCATCTGTAAAATGGATTTTCAGCTTTTAGTTTTAGGAAGTATAATCTTTGCTCTGGACAAAACCTTTTACAGAAAAAAACACCCTTATATAAAACCCAAATAGATAAAACATATAAAAGCAATAAAAAGGTTCTCTTAGATATTAGGAGGTAAATATGCATATATGGTGAGGTGGGGGGAGGATGGTGACAAGGAAGTCCCATTACCCTTACCCCTACCCTCAAGTTACTTCCCTGGAACTCTCCAAGACAGAAAATAGCATGGTTTGAAAACCACTTGGCTAGTGATGCTCGAATAGCATTTCTAGCTCTGACATTCTATGATTACTTGTCTTAGAGAATTTGTAGTTGTTGAATCTTTGAAAAAGCTGCTGTTAGGAACAATCTTCTGGGATGACAAGTGTGTGAAAGCACTTTGTAAATTGCAAAGACCATCCTACGTGGGAAGTACAGTTGTTATAATTATGTATTATTTGATTTTAAATATGGCGAAGTAGAAAGAACATTGGACAGAGAAATCAGAAAATCCAGATCCCTTCCTGCAGTGGCACTGAGAGATACATTAGTTAATACAAAATAATAAATGCAAATAACACAGACAGAACACTAGATGGCAGCAACATAAATAGATTGAAAAGCAGAAACAACAGGGTTAGATGTCCCTGCCCATCCTTTCTCTCCCTCCTTAACTTACAAATTGTTACCTTGTTTTCACAATAAAACAATATTTATTACTAGGAAATTCATTAGGCTAATTTTTAGATCTAACATATTTTGTATATAAGCAATACTAATCTAATAAGCCCTTTCCATTTTATAATCAGAAGAAAGAAACAAAAGTAGAAACTAAAAGAGGTTCAGAATTCTTTAAGTAAACAATTGCCAAGACTCTGCTGCTTTCCAATACTGAAAAAAGCTTGGTAAAGTCCACATCACCATATCTTTAGTATTCTTGATACTTGAAGTTAATTGAACTCTCTGTAGCTAACTGGTGAGCAGCAATGGACATATAATACACTAATATATGCATTAAGTTAAAAGTGGAATTGATAGTTGGCCAGAAGTCTTTAAACTGCTTGCACATTCATTTTGCCCTTTCTCAGTATAGTTTGCAAAAGTATGTTACAAATAAAGCTAAAGTTATAGGTTAGCTTTGTTCCATATTTTCTTTCCTGCAAACATTTGCCGAATGCCTAGTATATTTAAGTGCTGTGATAAATATGTCATAGACCATCATCAAGGAGCTCACAGTCTAACGAAGAAGATACAATATATTTACAGTGCAATAAGATATACATTACTAAAGGTAAATGCAGGGTGTTATGAAAGCACTTCACCCGAGTGATGAAAGACAATAAATAAGGGGATTATAGAGAGAGTAAGTACAAAGGCATTTCTATTTGAGAGAGCATGTTTGTGAAACTGCAGGAACTCAATATGCCTTGAGTATTATGGCAGCCAGGGAAGGGGAATGTAGTGTGATAGAGATGAGGCTGGATGATAGTCAGAGGCCAGATCTTGAAGGACCTTGGGAGAAAAATTTGAATTTTATTCTATAATCAATCTCTAGTTGTTTTTTAAGCAAAATAGTGACATAGTAAGATTTTAGAAAGATTAATTCCTATAGTGTGGAGGCTGGACTGGGTGGTGGGAAGGAGAGGATTCAAGAGGATAGGTAGAGAAATCAGTTAGGAGGCTGTTACCATACTCCAAGCAAGAGATAAAAGTGACTTATTTATACCAGATCAGTGTCATTGAGGCTGGAGAAAAGCAGATGATCCAGAGATGTAGAAACAGTCAGACTTGGTGGCTTATTGAATGTGGAAGATTTAAGAGAGGGAAGCATGATGAATGATGGACTTGTTTCTGGTGTGCGGCTTTTATAGAGAACAATGGAGAAGGAAGTAGTTAGGAGTATGAGAACAAGATGATAAATTCAGTCTTTGACATATTGAATATAAAGTAACTATGGAACATTCAAATAAAGCAGACAGTTAGATAGATAAACTTTTGTCCAGGATGGAGACACAGTGTTTGGAATCTTCAATACATAGATGGCAGCTGGAACCACACAAATGAATCAGATTGATGATAGAAAGTGAGTGGGTTTAAGAGGAAAGTGTTAAGATTAAAATCCCAAGGAACATTAACATTTAAGGGATGAGTGATATAAGAATTTACCAAAAAAACTAAGAAACAGAAAGGTGGACAGAAGGTCAAGGACTGACGAGGACAGAAATGTCTGTGAGATTTAGCATTATGAAGCTCTTAGGTGATCTTGGTGATGGAAATTTCAGATAAAAGATGAGAGCAGAAAGCCATATTCCAGTGAATTAAATCAAGAATGGGAAGACAATGTCCAGTTGTATAGTACGCTAGATACATTGAGGGGCTTTTCCCCAATGCATCAATTACACCCTGAAAAAAAACAGATGTTTAATGTATTGCTGGGCTCAGAAAGTAAGAGAAAAGTTTGAGGCACTCTCTCTGATATCCAAAAAGAAGGTATACTGAAATAGTGCAACTAGCAATGAGCAAGCAAAAATATGGCTTAGATATGAGGGCAAATGTCATTATTAGAACTGACATGGATAAAGAGAGAAACTATGGGCCATGATAAACCAGGGAAGATGAATTTTAGGCTACAGACATTAAGCTAAAATCCCCCCCAAAAGGAACTAAAGTGGTCCTAGGTTAATATTTAATAATATACCCTGGAGAACACAAAGGAAAAATAAATCTCTGCAGGAAGGTCTCATCAATCTAAATCCCTTGCTGTCCCACAGATAAAGATCAATAAAATATGACCTTACAATAAAAGGTCACCAAACACACAAGGACAAAGCCATTACAAGTGAGTGCCAACAGATAAATAAATAAACAACATATTTAGACTCCAACAGACTTCCTTCAGTTGTTAGAATAATCACATACAGATTATAAAATAACTATGTATAAACAATGCTATGGTTTGTATTTTACTTACAAGAACTCATTTTGAAATTTGATCTACAATGTGACTGTTGGGAGGTGGGGACTAGAGGCAGGTGTTTGGGTTATCAGGGTGGATCTCTCATTAATGGCTTGGTGCTGTTCTCATACAGTGAATAACTTCTTACTCTGTGAGACAGGGTTCGTTTTCATGGGAATGTATTCGTTTTTGCAAGAGTGAGTTGTTATAAAGCAAGGATGCCCCTCAGGTTTTCCCCTCTTCGGACTGGTCTGTTCCCCTTTAACCTTCTCTGCCCTGTTTATGACACAATGAAAGTCCTTACCAGAAGCCAGGGCCATCCCCTTGAACTTTTCAGCCTGTAGAACCATGAACTAAAATAAAGCTCTTTTCTTTATAAATTAATTACCCAGTCTCAGGTATTCTGTTATAGTAAGTAACACAAAACAAACTAAGACAAAATGTTTTGTGATAAAATAAAAAAAATGAGTAAGTAACAAAATTATATATATACTGAACCAAATGAAATTTACAACACTGAAAAAAGCTGTTGAAAATAAATATATGTGCTAAACAGCATATTAGACAAAGTTAAAGAACGTACTAGCAAACTAGACCATAAATCTGAGGAAATTGGAGGCCAAGATGGCAGACTAGAAGCAACCCCCACATGCGACTCTCAAGGAGAGGATTGAAAGTTGTGAGCCCATTATCCGAAGTGAGGTATCACAAAATCGGAAGAATGGGCTCCACGTGTACTCGCCATCAAATTGGTACTAACTGATTAACACTATGGTGCTCACATGGCAGTAATATTCTCCAGGGATTAGGGGTATTGGTGGTGAGGGGGGGTAAACTCACAGCTAAAGGACACGGTGAGCATTGTAGAGGGGAAGGGCATGCCTCTAACCCTCGTTTGGGTGAGGCAAAGACATAAAATGTAACGAAAATGTTTGTACCCTCATAATACCCTGAAATAAACATTAAAAAAAAAGAAAGTTGCAAGTAGATGCCCATCTATGGATGGACCTTTTTGGAGAATGTACTGTAAGTAATCAGAGAAATGACAGGAGACACTCAAAGTGAAGGAGAATAAGACAAGGTGATCCACTTGGCAAGATCAGAAGGTACCTGGGGGAGACATCAAAATTTGGAGAAGGATCAGAGGAGAGAACTCCAGCCCTCCGTGTGGACACAGGGACACTCAGCTGTGGACACAGTGGACCTAAGTTGTGAGGGGGCCTCCTCACCACTGAAGCCTCCTGTATCAATCAGGGAACTTCTTGGAGAATGTGCAGTAACATTGCACTGGAATGCACACACAGCGGCACTCCCTGGCCCCGGAGACCAATCCCTGATCCTGCCAGGGAGACGAGTGCTGGTCTTAAGTCACCCACGGGGTGCCCAAGCTGGATCAATGTCTCTGTGCCTCAGGATTTGCCCCACTCTCCTGGAGTCACCAGGCAAGCAGCACCTGAGAGGGCTGGAGGGTAGGGAGCTCACAGTCTGAGTATCCCTCAGTCTGCTGTAGGGCCGCAGAAGGAAAGGTCCCATTCCCTGCAGATGCCTCATCTCTGGGAAGCTGCAGAGAGGGAAGGGAAAGGGGAGAATAAAGCTGGCTTCCATTTCTGGATTGCTACAACTGACACCATTCTGAGCTCTTGAGACAAGAGTACCCAGTCTATACAGGGGTTAGCTCCCCTGCAACTGCCTCCACATCACCCCTGCTGGGCCAGGGAGGGAGTAAGGAGGGAAGATGCTGTCATGCGTCCTGTGACTGGGAACCGAATACCCTCCACTGCCAAATTCAGAGTAGGTGTCCATGTCACCAGAGAAGACCCATGGCAACAGTCTCAGTGGGACATGCATGGGGAGAGAGCTCCAGCTGCCTGGCAGGTCAGCCCCTGCAGCCCCAGGTGCTGCCTAGTGGACACGACCCCCATGGCCTCACACATCACCCAATAGACATCACCCCCAAGGCCCTGTGTGTCCCCAGCAGACCCTGGCCCTTTTGGCATTGCATGCCTGTGGTCCAGTGCTCCACGACATACTGACTAGCCATAAGGCACTCCCCTGATGCAGGACATCACTGCATCTGGAACTGGGTGCCCATAGCCCTGACACTCATGGCCACCATATAGATAGCTTTGCCCAGCAGACACCACCACCATTGCGGGGAGACGTGAGCAGAGCAGTCTCCCATAATACCTGGGCAGAGCAGTCTCCCACCTGCCTCCGTAGAGACGGACTCACACAGCCCTCCCCCGCCAAGCTTCCAAAAGCAGCCTGGGGACTAACCCACCACTCTGCATAAAGATCCCTCAGCACCGAATTGTACTGTGACAACCACAGGGAAATGGGGCAAAACAGAACACCTACATTACAGGCTCTCAGCGCATCAGCCCCTCTCCTGACAGATCAATATTTAAGAACATGACACTAATGCACCATCTAGGGACCTCTCCATTTTCTCACCGAATAGGAGAGTTCCAAGCAAAGGAGAACAGGTGTACCACAAACCTATCTGGACTGAGCTGAGACAATAGGTTTCAGATGAGAAGGAACCAGCAAAAGAGCTCTGGCACTGTGAGAAAAAAAGCTGGTTTGACACTACCAAAGGATCACAACATATCTACAGCAATGGACCCCAACAAAAAGGAAATTGTCAAAAGTGTCAAAAATGGAATTCAGGATATGGATGGCAAATAAGATGAATGGGATTGATGAGAAAGTTGAAAAACAACACAAAGAAGCCAAGAAATATTTCAGGACATGAATGAAAAAAAATGAAAAGTTGCTACAGAGACAGACAACATAAAAAAAAGTTATAATAGAATTTAAAGAAATGAAAGAGTCATTTAGGGAATTTCAGAATGCAGCAGAAAGCTTCAACAATGACTAGACCAAGCAAAAAAAAAAAGAATCTCAGAGAATAAAGACAAGGCTTTCATACTAACCTAGTCACTCAAAGAGGCAGAAAAAGAATAGGGAATAATGATGAAAGAAAATAAAAGATAAATGGTTGCTGATGGTCCCCATGATGGCAAAGATGTTCCAGTTAGTTTTTTTTACTCTGCTGCTGAGCCTATATACATTTTCGTTGGGTATGGTTGAGGGGAGAGGAGGCATTTCAATTCCCTTTTTGCTCCCTGAGAACAATCACTAAATGATCAACAAGAATAAATATATTCTTCTAGGTCCGAATGAATACATTTTAAAAACTAGTTTGTATGGAGGCCAAAGCCTATATTGTTAACTAGATGCTACAGACAGCAAATGGACATCTTCCCTTAATTAAAGAGTGCTAAAAAAAGAATTTCAGTTGATAAAACAAATATAAGTTGGGCATTAGGCAAACGTAAAACTTCAAATAAAAAAAAAACATTCAGTTGTATTATCTGCCTAGGCTATATTTATTCTAATGGCTTATATCTCTTGGGTAATAGTCAAGGATCACCAGTTTATTTCCTTTTAATATAGATTGTTTTTCTTTGCTTTCCTGGAACAAAACTCAATGATTCATGAACACATAACTTTCACGATTATCTCATAGGTACATCTTCTAATTACAGTTTAGTTTTATTGAATGGATTATTTTTCTTCAAACTTAAAGAAAATATTTGTGAAGTACAACTAAGTTTAAATTGTCCCTAGTAACAAGGAACAAAACAAACATGACTATAGTATACCCTTCTTTTACATAGGGGATACATTCCAAGACTCCCAGTGTATGACTAATACCACAGATAGTATTGAACCCTACATATGTTTTTCCTTATACATACATACTTATGATATATTTTAATTTATAAATTAGGTATAGTAAGATTAGTAACTAATAATAAAACAGCACGATTATAACAATATACATAATAAAAGTTATGTCAATGTGGTATCTATCTCAAAATATTGTACTGTAGATCTTAGCAACCTCAGCGTATGATCTTTTTCTTTCCTTAAGTTGGGAACTTACACTTTTTCAATTAAAATTTTCAAAAAAATTTTCACTTTAAGGCTTCTCTTTGGCATATCTGAATTTCCAGCATCACTACTCTTTCAATTTGGAACCATTACTAAGTAGAATATGGGTTACTTGAACCCAAACACTGTGTTATTGAGACAGTCAATCTCACAACTGAGAGGGCAGCTAAATGACTAACAGGAGGGTAGTAAATACAGTGTAGATTTCATCATGCTAACTGGACCTCTGTCTATCATTATACACAAAAATAAACTTAAAATGGATTATAGACTTAAATGTAAGACTCAAAACTATGAAAATACTAGAAGAAAATCCAGGGGAAATGCTTAATGACATTGGACTGGGCAATGATTTTTTGGATAAGACCTCCAAAACACAGGTGACAAAAGCCAAAATAGACAAATGGGATTATATCAAACTAAAAGGCTTCTACATAGCAAAGGAAACAATCAGCAGAGTGAAGAGACAACCTACAGAATGGAAGAAAATATTTGTGAATTATGCAACTTACAATGGGTTCATTTCCAGAATATATAAAGAACTCAAACCATTCCATAGCAAAACAAACCAACCAACCAAATAATCTGATTTAAAAATGGGCAAAAGATCTTAACAGACATTTCTCAAAAGAAAACATATAAACAGGAGGTATCCATTAGTCCTTTTTGTGTTGCTGTGACAGAATGCCTGAGACTGGGCAAACGTTTATTCAGCTCACTGTTCTGCAGGCTAGGCAGTTCAAGGACACGGCCTTAGCTTCTAGTGAGAGCTTTCATGCTGCATCATAATGAGCTTTCGTACTGCACAGAAGGTCAAAGGGCAAGCAGACACACACAAAGAGAATAAACCTGATGGCCATCCTGGCTTTATAATGACAAACTCTCGTGGGAACATTCATGTGAGAACTAATCCAGTCTCAAGAGAGCAAGAACTCACTACTGTAAGAATATCACCAAGCCATTCATGAGGAATCTTCCCCCATGACCTAGTCACCTTCACTAAGCCCCATCTCCCAACACCACCACCCACATTGAGGATAAAATTTTAACGTGAGTTTTGACGGAGACGATCTCAAATCACAGCAAGGTATATGAAAAAATGCTCTGGGATTTTTTGATACAGGCCAATCTTACGGGAGTTAGGTGATATCTCATTGTGGTTTTGATTTGGATTTCTCTAATGATTAGAGATGTTGAGCATTTTTTTCATATGTTTGCTGGACATTATTCTGTCTTCTTTTGAAAAGTTTCTGTTCATGTCCTTCACCCATTTACTGATGGGATTGTTTGATTTTTTCTTGTTGATTTTTTTGAGTTCTAGATAGATTGTTGTTATCATCCCTTTATCGAATGTGTAGAGAGCAAATATTTTCTCCCATCCTGTAGGTTGTCTATTCACTCTAATGATAGTTTCCTTTGCTGTACAAAAGCTTTTTAATTTGATGAGGTCCCATTTATTTATTTTTGTAGCTGCTGTGATTGCTTTGGGGGTCTTCTTCATAAATTCTTTGCCTGGGCCAATGTCTGAAAGAGTCTTCCCTACATTTTCTTCTAGGATTCTTAAGGTTGCATGCCTTAGGTTTAAGTCTGTTATCCATTGTGAATTGATTTTTGTAAGAGGTGAGAGGTGGGGATCCAGTTTCAATCTTCTGCATGTAGCTATCCAGTTTTCCCAGCACCATTTGTTGAAAAGGGATTATTTTCCTTAGTGTATATTAAGCAACAAATGCTGGCAAGCATGTGGAGAGATAGGAACACTCTTACACTGTTGGTGGAACTGCAAATTAGTGGAACCTCTGTGGAAAAGAATTTGGAGATACCTCAAAGAGCTACAAGTAATATTACCATTTGATCCAACAATACCACTATTAGGCATCTACCCAAAGGAACAAAATTCAGTCTATGATAAAGACATCTGCATTCGAATATTTACTGCAGCACAATTCACAATTGCAAAGATGTGGAAACAATCCAAGTGCCCGTCAATCCATGAGTGGATTAATAAAATATGGTATATGTATGCAATGGAATACTACTCAATTATAAGAAAGGATGGTGATCTAGCACCTCTTATATTTTCCTGGATAGAGCTTGAGCCCATTATCCTAAGTGAGGTATCACAAGAATGGAAGAATAGGCACCACATGTACTCACCATCAAACTGGCACTAATGTGCTCACACAGTAATAATATTCTTTGGGAGTAGGAGGGTTGGGGGTGGGTAAACTCAGAACTAATGGGTACGGTGAGCATTGTAGGTGGGGAAAGGACATGTCTCAAATTAGGGTTTGGTTGTGGCAAAGTTATAACATGTAACAAAAATGTTTGTACCCCCATAATTTCCTGAAATAAAAAAAGCTCAACATAATTAATCAGCAGGGAAATGCCTCAAAAGCAGAATGAAATATCACTTAATTGCAGTTAGAATGGCTATTATAAAAAAAATACAAGTGTTGGCAAGGATATGAAGAAATGGAAACCCTTACATATTGTTTTAGAAATGTAAATTAGTACAGCCATTATGGAAAACACTATGAAAGTTCTTCAACAAACTAAAAATAGAACTACCATATGATCCAGCAATCCCATTACTGCGTATATATCCAGAAAAATGCAATCAGTATGTCAAAGAGATATCTATACTCCCATACTTATTGCAGCACTATTCACAATAGCCATGATATGGTATCAACCCAAATGTCCAATAATAAATGAATGATTAAAGAAAATGTGGTTATTACTATATGTGCACTTAAGTGTTGATCAGTTAATACCAATTTGATGGTGAGTTCATGTGGTGCTCGTTTTTCCATGCTTGTGATACTTCACTTGGTAGAATGGGTTCCAACTCTATCCAGGATAATATAAGAGGTGCTATATGACCATTGTTTTTTTGTGGCTGAGTAGAACTCCATAGTATACATATATCACATTTTATTAATCCACTCATGGATTGATGGACACTTGGGTTATTTCCACATCTTTGCAATTGTGAATTGTGCTGCTATAAACATTCTAGTGCAGATGTCTTTTAACATTCATTGGGTGTTGGGCAGATGGGAGTGGGGAGGAGGGGATGGGGATAAACACACCCACTGGGTGTGGTGTCCACCATCTGGGGGATGGACACACTTGAAGCTCTTACTCAGGTGGGACTAAGGCAACATATGTAATCTAAATATTTGTAACCCCCTTAATGTGCTGAAATGAAAAAAAAAATTTAAAACAGAAAATGTGGTATATACAAACACTGGAATACTATTTAGCCATAAAAAGGAAGGAAATTCTGCCATTTGTGGCAACATGAATGTGCGTGGAGGACATTATTTTAAATAAAATAAGCCAGAAACAGAAAGACAAATACTGCAGGTTCTCACTCATGCAGAATCTAAAAAAATTGATTTCATAGAAATATTGAATAGCACAGTGGTTACTAGAGACTTAGGAGGGGAGGGGAAAGGGGAGATTTGGAGAGGATGATCTTGGAGTAGAAAGATACAATAAAAAAGGAAAAATAATTTCTGATGTCCTGTTGCACAGTAGGGTGACTATAGCCAACAATACGGCACTGTTTATCTCAAAATAACTAGAAAAGAGGATTTTGGATGTTCCCACCACAAAGAAATGATAAATATTAGAGGTGATGTGTATGCTAATTACCCCAATTTGATCATTACATAATGTATACATGTATTTAAACATCACATTGTACCCCATAAAATTGTACAATTATTTTGTGTCAAAAATAGAAAAAACAAAATATTAACTTGAAAAACTTATGAATTGTTTATTGCTGTAATTTTCCATTTAATATTGTTGAATGGCAGTTGATCTTGGGTAACTGAAACCCGGAAAGCACGACCACAGATAAGGGGAGACCACTGTACTTGCAAGCCACAGTTAATACAGAACTCCTTCCCGATTGAACCTGTGTTCCAAAGCAGCAACGATAAGCAAGTGTCCTCTCTTGTGTTTTGCCTACTCTCTCTGACCTGTCTAGCTTTGATAGAGGCTTAACAGGAATTTGCCCCAAATGAGGAAGTTTTCCCAAACAACAGGGAGAAGAAGGCCTGGAAAACTCAAGTCTTTCTGAGACTGCCCTCATGACCAAACACTTAACTAAAACATTTACGCTAAAGTGTGAATACAAAAGAAGGAATAAAGGGTAAATCTATTCCAAAACAAGAGAAGTGATTGTTGTCATGCACTGTTTGAGAAGTAGTCCATACCTCTAATTTACGGAGCTTTTGAGCTGATTGATTTATCCAGTTGTGGCTAGTGCAAGTTTGGAGGTTAAGCAGGGGCTGATGGCAAATATGGTATGCTCTTCATTTTGTACCCACCAACATAAAGGGGACTCCAAAACTGTCTTCATGTCATTAACACTTTTGGATGCCTCTTGTCGTGAGTTCATGAAAAAATGCAACCTATGGCTTTGCCTACACTAGTTCATTTGTCTTGTCTCTGAAAGGTCTTACTGATATCCATTTAACTCTCACCCTAAATGGGGAAGTTCAATGGCTTAGTGAGAATAAAATAAGGACAATCGTCCTTTGGTATTCCTAGGTCAAAGTCAGTTTTCGTTGTGTATTATTTTGATTCAACTACATTTAAAGGGCAGGAGAAAGGTGAAGTTTAAAGGAATTTTTTTCATTCACAGAAAAGAATAAATGTGTATGATTTGCTTGAAACACAAATTTTAAAGAGAACAAGAGCTATCTATCTGAGGTTTTTATTAGTGTGAGTCTCTATAATTTGGATGATTTTTGTTTTTTCTTGAATTTCATGGCAGGATTTTTTCTTTTTGTTGCAGGGACTGTGAACACGAATTAGTCACAATTTGAACATATGGGTGTATGACTAAGATCATGAAAATATATAAGAATGAAAATTGTCAAAAATTGTTTCAGAAAAATATCAGTAAAATGATGGAAATAAACATAAGAAAATATTAAAAAATGAAGAAGGAAAGATAAACTGAAGAATTAAAAGGGAAAGAGATGAGCAGTGTGCAAGTTATTCCATTCCAGTGGGATTGCAGAACATAAAATAATAATAGTTAATATTTATTGACCTTTTTCAATGTTCTTAGTACAGTTCTAGGTAATTTAAATATACTAACTCATGAGGTGTGATTGTTAACACCATTTTATAGGTGAGAGTAAGGAAAATGGGACACGAGACTGTTAAGTAACTTTGCCAACATCACAAAAAAAAGCAAGTTGACAAGCTTAAAATCTAACCTAGGCAATCTGACATCATCCCAAGTTCTTAATTATTGCTATATAATGTGAGAAACCAGCTTCCTATTCATACTACCAAGAGCCTCTTTCTTTTAAAACCTACTTCTTTAGTTATGCTAGTAACACTTAGGAAAGAAAAATGATGAGGTCCTTTGAGTAAATAAATTTTTAAAAACTCTGACCCAACTACTATTTGGCCAAAATAATGAGAAAGGCATTTTACTTGTATCCTTGCATGAAGTCTGAAATATGCAATGCAAATGGTAAATGCAATGGTCCTTTACTAAAGTTATATGTCCAGATATAGACCTTTTGATTTTATCTACTACCATGATTATGTCTTGGACTTTGTCATCATCTGGATAGTTACATGTAACATGTATAGAAGAAAAGCTGAATTAAGATAGAAGAAGGAAAAAATCAGTAAAAGTCAAGGACTTCCACTTCTGGCTATAATGATGCAATCTGTATCATCTTAACCCTCCAACTGAGAACAATTGTAAGCACTCTATCAAAAAATTCTTGTTTGAAGGAATCAGAGAGCAATCAAGACATCCAGGACTTGAGAATCCCAGAGAGATAGAAACATGTTGAGATGAGCTAAATCATATCTGATGTTTTTTTTTTTTTTCCTTTGGGGGAATTTGCTGATAACTTATGTGGGGCATGGAAGTTGAAAAGAAATCAGTCGTATAAAGTGTTTAGCAGTCTTATGAGTCTAGGAAGACAAAAATCAGAGTCAAAGACTTGAGGAGAAATAATTCAAAATGAGGAATGGAGGTAGGAAAATACTGAGAAAATAAATAAACAGAACCTCAGTGACCTGTGGGACAACACCAAACTGTGTAACATATGTGTAATTGGAGTCGCAGAAGGAGGAGGTGATATGCAGACAATTAACTTGAAGAAATAATGGCCAAAGTCTTTTCCAAATTTGAAGCAAATTAAACCCTCTGATCCAAGAAGCTAAACAAACCACAGACAAAAGAAACATTAGGAAAACCACACAAATCTACATGATAAATAAAAACAATAGCAATAAAGACAAAATCTTAAAGGCAACCAGAGCAAATAAGGGAACAAAACAAGAATGGCAGCTGTCTTCCATCAGAAACTATGTGATAGAGTTTGGATATTTGTCCCCTCCAAATCTCAAGTTGAAATTTGATCACCAATGTTGGAGGTGGGGCCTATTGGGAGGTGTTTGGATCATGGGAGTGGATCCCTCATGAATAACTTGGTGTCATCCCCACGATAATGAATGAGTTCTCCTTGTATTTGTTATCATGAGAAACAATTGATAAAAAGATTCTGAAAACTCCCTCTCCTCTCTTTTGTTCCCTTTGTGTTCCACCGTGAGTGGAAACTTCATGAAGCCCTCACCAGAAGGAGATGCTGGCATCATGCTTCTTGTACAGTCTGCAGAAGTGTGAGCCAAATAAACTTCTTTATAAATTACTCGGCCTCAGGCATTCCTTTGTAGTAACACAACAGACTAAGACACTATGCAAGCCAGAAGACAGTGGAGTAGCATCTTTAAAGTATTGAATGAAAAAATATCAACCTGGCATATTGTATCTGGTAAAAATATCTTTTAAAAATGAAAATGAAATAAAGATATTTTAAGGCAAAGAAAGGGTAAAAGAATTCATTATCAGCAGAATTGAATTATAAGAAATATTAAAGCAAGTTCTTCAGGGAGAAGAAAAAGGATTCTGGATGTAAATTTAGATCTACACAAATAAATGAAGAAAGCCAGAATTGGTAAATATGTTAGTAAATATGTGAAGTGATGGATATGTTAATTAGCTTGATTTAATCATTCCACAAAGTATACATATATCTAAACATCATGTTGTACATCGTAAACATAAGTATATATAATTTTCCATTTGTCTACTAAAGATAACATAAATAAAAATTTAAAAAATAATTTTATAATCTCTTTAAAAGACATTTGAATGTCTAAATGTTTACTTATTTAATAATCGGGAGGAGAAAAAATGGCAGAGTAAAGGTAACCTCCTGGATTCCTGCTCCCAGAGAAAGAGGCATAGATCTCGGTCTCCTACACGAGTGGATAGCTCTAACCTGGAAACTGCCATGGGCGAATAGGCTCTCTCAGGGTGGGTCAGTAAGAGTGAGAGCTCCTGCTGGACAGGCATGAGATTGTGAGAGGGTGACATAAAAGAGACAATGGGGCATCCTGATGATTCAGCTCCCTGATTTGGCACCTGCCAACCCCTGAACGGTTGCCCCAGTGCTAGTGCCCTGTGGGCAGGCGGTTGCCATTTTCAGGGTCCACAACCCATCTGCTGCAGTGTGATACTGTATTGGGCAGCTCCCGTCCCCCATCCTGGGAACTCTCATGAAAAGCTCCACCCTTACATGACCTAAGGTCAACTAGCCAGGCCCGTTTTTGATGGGAGAATTCTGAACACTTCCCCAGTCGTGGGAAGCTAAGGCCTGAGGGACTTACAGGCACTGGGGCACTGGGCGAACTGGGGCACCACCACCTCCCCCTAGCCAGCATCTTTCACGCTGAAAGTGGTAGGCTCCACCTCTGGAGTTATGGCGAGACATGAAAAGCCACTTTCCCTCTGCAACTAGCGTCAATCCATGGGGTCTTGGCGCTGACCAATAGTTGACAGCCCAGTGACTTTGCTCGTCAGACCGATTTAGGTCATCCAATAGGATCATAACTCTGGGGCTGGATTTCCGCCTCTGGCCAGCTACCAACAGTGAGGCCCATGGTTAGGGAATAAAAATCCTGCCAAGAGACCAAAACAAGCTCCCCAAATAACCCCTCCCATCAGGAGCAGCCTCCCAACTGTGGTAGAAGAATCCTGAACAACATATTAGTGGCTCCCTCTAGTGGCAGATCAAGGAACCGTACAAGTGCACACATCCAGGCTGATAGGCAGCAGCTGTGATCTGCCTTGCTATCACAACATCTACTGGAGCAGAAATAACACAGGGCATGTTACATTCCAAACGAAAACTGAAAGGAGAGAAACAATGGCTGATCTGGATGGGGAGCACTCAGTGAAAGATCTCTGAAACTAAGAAGAATCAAATGGAAAGCACACCCCCAAAGGGGAACACCAGCTCTCTAGCAAAGGACATTAACCAAATTCAGAACACTGAAATGACAGAAGAAGAATTTCAAACATGGATTGTAAGAAAACTCAATGATATGGAAGAAAAAATGGATGACCAACACAAAGAAACCACAAAAAAAATCCAGGACTTGAAAGAAAAATTCACTAAAGATATTGAAATATTAAATAAAAATGAAACCGATCTCCTGGAAATGAAGGATTTATTCAGGGAACTACAAAACACAGTGGAAAGCCTCAAGAACAGGGTAGATCAAACAGAAGAAAGAATCTCAGAGATTGAAGACAACTCCTTCCAATTAAATAAGTCAGTCACAGAGATCGAGCAGAAAATTAAGAGAAAAGAAATAAGCCTACAAGAAACGTGGGATTATATAAAAAAACTGAACCTGATGGTGATAGGGATTCTGAAAGGTGAAGAAGAAAACACGCAAGGGCTGGATGAGCTATTTAAAGAATTAATAGAGGAGAATTTCCCAGGCCTTGCTAAAAATCTAGATATTCAGGTACAAGAAGCTCAAAGGACCCCTGTGAGATTCAATGCAAATAGGAAGACACCACGACATTCAGTCATCAGATTGACCAAAATAGCCACTAAAGAGGCCCTTCTACAGGCTGTAGGTGAAAGAAACAAGTAACATACAAAGGAAAGCCCATCCGAATAATGCCAGACTTCTCAACCGAAACCTTACAAGCAAGAAGAGACTGGGGCCCCATTCTCACTCTTCTGAAACAGAATAATGCCCAGCCTAGAATCTTGTATCCTGAAAAACTAAGTTTTGTATATGAAAGAGAAATAAAGACATTCTCAGATAAGCAAAGACTGAGGGAATTCACCAAGACAAGACCAGCCCTCCAAGAAGTACTCAAAATAGAACTACACAAGGACCAGAATGATAAACACTCATGAATGTAAAACCACTCAAAAGCTAAAGATCAAAGGCTAGGTTCCACAATGGCTCAAGAAAGAAAACAAAGCAACAAAATGCAACCCAACAGAATGAACAGTAATTTGCCCCATTTATCAGTTCTCTCAATACATGTGAATAGCTTGAACTCCCCACTCAAGAGACATAGGCTGGCCAAATAGATAAAAAAAAAA
>NW_012154840.1:1305812-1309644 GCF_000956105.1 Propithecus coquereli
AGAAATCAACCGCAACAGAAACTCTCATCTCTACACAAAGTCATGGAAATTAAACAACCTTCTGCTGAATGATCACTTCATAAATGAGGAAATAAAGATGGAAATCAAAAGAGTCTTTGAACTAAATGACACAGGTGACACAAGTTATCAAAATCTGTGGGACACAGCCAAAGCAGTCCTGAGAGGAAAGTTTATTTCCATAAATGCCTATATCCAAAAGTCAGAAAGAGCATGAATAGATACCCTAATGAATCAACTCAAAGAACTGGAAAAAGAAGAACAGACCGACCCCAAACACAGCAGAAGAAGGGAAATTAATAAGATCAAATCAGAACTAAATGAAATTGACAACAGGGAAACTATACAGAAGATTAATAAAACAAAAAGTTGGTTCTTTGAAAAAATTAACAAAATTGACATGTCTTTGGCTAGACTAATGAAAATCAGAAAAGAAAAATCTCTAATAAGCTCCATCAGGAACAAAAAATAAGTTACAACTGATGTCACGGAGATTCAAGATATAATCTGTGAATATTGCAAAAAGCTTTATGCACCCAAACTGGAAAATGTGGAGGAAATGGTCAAATTTTTAGAAACACACAGCCTCCCTAGGCTCAACCAGGAAGAAATAGAATTCCTGAACAGGCAAATATCAAGGTCTGAAATTGAAACAGCAATAAGAAACATTCCCAAATGCTTCCTTTAAAAGATAACTTGAAAAAAAAGATAACTTGATTAAATGCAATAAATATTAAATAAAGCAACATAAAATTAAGGTACATTACAAAATATATTGTATGAAAATCAAGATAAATGAAATATTAATGTTATTTTGCCATACACTTTCACATTGTGACAACTGATAAATGGCAGCAGTATTGACTTAGTTATAAATATGAAAGGCATCCCACGTTCTTAATACACTCAACATAGCTGTGTGGAGCTTATCCAGAGGGTTTTGCAATGCTGGCATGTGAGAGAGGTTTCCTCCCATCTTAATGACTTCATGATATTTCTAATGCATTTACTGAGCTGTTTCTAATAGAACAGGACAGGATTTTCATAGCAAAAAGATGCCAAATCCTTCAAAGTTGTTTTTAATTTCAGAGGAGGTTACTAATACCAGTTGGAAGCATTTGGAAATAATATGGAACAATATACATATAAGAGAGACACAGAGTTCTTGGACCTGGATTTCCTCCATAAAATAATTAAATTCTACTCTAATTGGCATTTTCTTTCCAATTGCTAACACATCCCTCCTTCCACATCCTGCCCTAATCCAGGTTGTGAGCAGCCAATATACAGCCACTTTAGCCTTGCTTGTCTTCTCATTAGCAATGACTACTCCAGTATTTCAAGTTCTTTTAATGTTTTAAATCAATAAGCTCCTCTATATTCTAAAATTCATGTGAAAACATCTGTCTTTGCACATAGAAACAAATAAACATATGGTAAAAAAAACTAAATAAGAAATTAGAATCATAGACTTTAGAGCTGGATTTTTCAGATAGATCTTCTAGTCTAACTATGTCCATTTTATAAATGGGGAAACAAGACTAACAAAAGGAAACTGACTTTTGTAAGAGCACATATTGATTTGACAGGAGAGCTAAGATTAGAACACAGGGTTTCTAATTTTCATTGTTGTATTTTTTCCATCACGTTCTATTATCTCTTTGTTGATGTTGAAAATAAAAAGAAAGGGAATCACATGAGTAACTATTTCATATTTTCTGACTTAGAATGCTTTTTGAAAAATGTGAGGTGATTTCGTATTAATTGTGCATGTTCTGTGTTTGTTGTTTGCTGTACTACATCATTTTTCAGAGCCTGGAAATGGACTATACAGGCAGTTTTACTACCATTAAAACGGAGCATTTAAGTAAAAGTAAATAGATACCTCCCAGTCTTGCCATTGTTTCATATGTGTATATGTATAACTAACATCAGAGCAAAATAAATTCCAGTCTTTGCCTAATGAGAATATACAATGGTATAGCAACATTGGAAGAGTCTGGCAGTTCCTCAAAAGGTTAAACTTGTTAAAAATAAAGTTACTATATGATCCACCAATTTCACTCCTTGATATATACCCAACAAAAATAAAAATATATATCCACACAAAACCTTCAATATAAATATTAATAATAGCATTATTTTTTAATAACCAAAAAGTGGAAACAATCCAAATATCCATCACCTGATTAATGGATCAATAAAATGTGACATATCCATATAATGGGATACTATTTGGCAATAAAAACAAATGAAATGCAGACCAATGTTAACAATATGATAGACTCAGAAGCTTTAGGCCCAGATGCAAGCAAGATGGTGGGCTAAAGACACCACCAGCCAGAGCGTCTCTGTAGGAAGGAGAAGTTTTAGATGAAAGAGAAAAAACAAACAGACTGAAAAACATAGATCTGAAGAAAGTCTGAAGGAAGGGTTCCTGAACATACAGGAGACTCATGGGAATAGGTTGTGGAGCAGAACAAGAAGGAGAAAGGCATTGACAGGGATAAAGCCCAGAGAGGCTCAGAGACCAGTGATAAGCATAGGTGGAGCAGATAGCATGCCCCTCACCCATATCTTGGACTTCTGGTGGGCTCCTGAGCTGCTGGAGAGGCTTCCTGCCCATGTGAGCCCAGAGTGTGTTGTCGCCAGTGAGCAGAGAGCTTCTTGAAGACAGGGCACCAGGCTCCCAGCCTCCCCAGGGCACCTACTGCCCCACAGACCCAAGCCGGATGGCTGGCACCATATTGCTTCTCTACACACCAGTTTCCATTGTCCTCCCCAGGGCGGCTCTGCCCTCAGGTTCTATCTTGCTGATCTCCACACAGACATTTCCCAAATACAGCCCAGACTGCAGGAGCCACGGGGGTCTAGTGGGTCCCAGGTGACCCACGTGACTCCAGAGCCCGATCATTCTGGGAAGACTGCCTCCCAGAGAGAGGGTTAGAGATAACCAGAGAGTGGACTTTCCTCCACACAGACTCTTTTTTGTTTCTTCCACTCCCTGACCTGGGGCTGCTGAGAGAGACAATTGAGCCATAACATGGAGGCTTCCACGGGGATTGGGGCTCAGACTTTGACTTTTGGGGCACTGCAGCAGACTGAGGCGTGCTCAGACAGTGAGATCCCTGCCTGCTAGCCCTCTCTGGAGCTACTTGCTAGTGACTAAAGCAAAGAAGGACACGACCTGAGGTGGAGGGACATTGAACCATATCGGGCACCCTCTGAGAGACTTGGGATCAGTATCCTTCTCCCTGGCATGGTCTGGGATTGATATCTGGGGCCTGGAGACTGGCCTGCAGGCCAGATCCTGTGCACCCAGGTCTCGATTGTATCACCTGGGGGCAAAGAAGAGGATATTTGCAAATTAGTCCCATGAGGAATGCGTGCCTACAGGAGCAAAACAGGGGTTATAGTACAGTCTGGGCTGTAGCTGTGGTGTGCTTGTGGGGCACCCCTGCTCTCATGGGGGGGGCCATACTCCCAGCTCAGGCCAGGATCCTGGGCAGAAAACCTCCTGGCCTGCATCATAGTCTTGGGAGAGCTCGGCTGACTTGAGGTCCTGTTTTCCTGCAAAGGCTTGGGAGAAACAGGTGTATAGGGAAGGGTGGAAAGAAATGATGCCTGGCCGGGCGCGGTGGCTCACGCCTGTAATCCTAGCACTCTGGGAGGCCAAGGCGAGTGGATTGCTCAAGGTCAGGAGTTCTAGACCAGCCTGAGCAAGAGTGAGACCCCCGTCTCTACCAAAAAATAGAAAGAAATTATCTGGACAACTAAAAATATATATAGAGAGAAAAAAATTAGCTGGGCATGG
>NW_012154840.1:1312099-1327004 GCF_000956105.1 Propithecus coquereli
CACATCCTGGGGCATTAGAGTGCTTCTCCTGAGGAACTAGAGCTGGTCACAGGAGCTAAAAACAACATTGCAATTTGTTTCACTTGCAAGTGCCAGCTACTGAAAAGGAGGTCCATTTGTACTCTCTTTTACTGCATTTAGTGACTCATTATATAGGGTAGGGTCAATTCTCACACACATGTACCACCTACTAGCTCTGAGATCAAATTGGGAGTGTCATTAAATAAACAAAAACAAATACAAAGGTAAGAAGCAACAGCTGTTCCAGATGGGAAGGAATCAGTGAAAGAACTCTGGAGGAATGAAGAGTCAAAACAAAAGGACATCCCTAAAAGGGAACACCAGCTCTCTAGCAATGGATACCAACCAAAAGCAGAATATTGAAATGACAGATAGAATTTCAGACATTGATTGTAAGGAAGTTCAATTAAATACAACATAAAATGGAAACCCAACAAAAAGAAACCACAAAAACAATGTAGCAAATGAATGACAGATTCACTAAAGAAATTGAAATATTTTTTTGAGTTCTACATAGATTATTGTTATCAGCCCTTTATCAGATGTGTAGAAAGCAAATATTTTCTCCCATTCTGCAGGCTATTTTCTCTAATGATAGTTTCCTTGGCTGTGCAGAAGCTTTTTAATTTGATTAGGTCCCATTTATTTATTTTTGTTTCTGCTGTGATTGCTTTGGGGGTCTTCTTCATAAATTCTTTGCCTAGGCCAATGTCTGAAAGAGTCTTCCCTACATTTTCTTCTAGGATTCTTTAGGTTTCATGCCTTAGGTTTAAGTCTGTTATCTATTGTGAATTGATTTTTGTAAGAGGTGAAAGGTAGGCATCCAGTTTCAATCTTCTATATGTAGTTATCCAGTTTTCCCAGCACCATTTTTTTAATGGTGTATATTTTTGTCTGCTTTGTCAAAGATTAGATGACGATATGTGGATGGTTTCATTTCTGGGTTCTCACTCCTGTTCCAAAGTTCTTTATCTCTGTTCTTGTGACAGTACCATTCTGTTTTAGTTACTGTAGCCTTGTAGTAAAGCTTGAAGTCTGGTAGACTGATACCTCCCGGTTTGTTCTTGCTTAGCATCGCTTTGGCTATAAGAGGTCTTCTCTGGTTCCATACAAAGCATAGAACTCAAAAAAGTCAATAAGAAAAAAATCAAACAACCCCATCAATAAATGGGCAAAGGACATGAACAGAAACTTTTCAAAAGAAGACAGAATAATGGCCAGCAAACGTATAAAAATATGCTCAACATCTTTAATCATCAGAGAAATGCAAATCAAAACCACAATAAGATATCACCTAACCCCAGTGAGATTGGCTTTTATCAAAAAATCCCAAAGAAACAAATGCTGGTGAGGATGTGGAGAGATAGGAACACTCTTACACTGCTGGTAGGACTGAAAATTAGTGCAATCTCTGTGGAAAAGAATCTGAAGACACCTCAAAGAGTTAAAAATAGAAATACCATTTGATCCAGCAATAGCACTATTAGGCATCTACCCAAAGGAACAAAAGACATTCAATAATAAAGACATCTGAACTTGAATGTTTATGGCAGCACAATTCACTATTGCAAGGATGTGGAAACAACCCAAGTGCCAGACAATCCATGAGTGGATTATTAAAATATGGTATATGTATACAATGGAATACTACTCAATTACAAAATCAGTGGTGATCTAGCACCTCTTATATTTTCCTGGATAGAGCTTGAGCCCATCCTCCGAAGTGAGGTATCACAAGAATGGAAGAATAAGCACCACATGTAGTCGCCATCAAATTCGCACTAACTGATCAACACTAAGGTGCTCACACGGTAGTAATATTCATTGGGGGTTGGGGGAATGGGGGTGGGTAAACTCACAACTAATGGATGTGGTGAGCGTTGTAGGGGGAGAGGGGCATGCCACCAATCCTAGCTTGGGTGAGGCAAAGTCATAACATGTAACTAAAATTTTTTTACCCCCGTAATATTCTGAAATAAAAAAAAGAAATTGAAATATTAAAGAAAAATCAAACAGAACTTCTAGAAATAAAAATATGATTCAAGGAATTGCAAAACACCATGGAATGACTTAAGAGTAGGTTAGATCAAGCAGAAGAAATAATCTCAGAAATGGAAGGCAATACCTTTCAATTAAACAAGTCAGTCATAGAGCAGAGAAATAAGAGAAACAAGCAAAGCCTACAAGAAATATCGAATTATGTGAAGAGCGCTAACTTAAGAATCACAGACATTGCTGAGGGTGAAGAGGAAAATACACAAGCATTTGATAATTTATTTGAGGGAATAATTGAGGAAATTTCCCTGGCCTTGCTAGAAATATAGATATCCATGTACGGAAAGCTCAAAGCACTCTTGTGAGATTCATTGCAAAGAGGAAAACACCACAACACATAGTTATCAAACTGGCCAAAATAAATGTAATGAGGTCCTCCTATGAGCCATACAGTGAAAGAAGCCAGAAACTTACATAGGAAAGCACATGAGACTAACTGCTGATTTCTCAGCTGAGACCTTACAGGCTAGAAGGAACTGAGACACCATTCTAAGGCTTCTTGAACAGAATAATTCCCAGCCTACAATTTCCTATCCTGCAAAGCTATGTTTCATATATGAGGGGGAAATAAAGTTTTTCTAAGACAAGCAAACACTGAGGGAATTTGTCAAGAAAAGACCTCCCTGCAGGAAGTACTCAGTATTGTGTTATAAACAGATCAGCAAAATAGATGCTCACCAGTGTGAAATAACCCAAAAGTTAAAGGTCAAAAGCCAGATACCACAATGGCTCAAGAGAGAAAGCAAATTCACAAAGTTCTACTCAGCAGGATGAACATAAATGCATCCATTTATAAATTCTTTTGAAAAAGGTAAATGGCTTGAACTGTACCCTGAAAGGACATTGGCTCACTGAATGTCTAATACACATAAGACAAATATCTTCTGTCTTTAGGAAACACATCTAATCCACAAGGATTCATTCACATTCAAGGTGAAGGAATGAAAAGCAATATTCCTTACAAATGGAAACCAAAAGAAAGCTGGTGTAGCAGTTCTCATATAAGAAAACTTAGTTTGCAAATCAATGAAAGAAATGAAAGACAAACATGATCATTATATAATGGCACAGGAAAAAATTCAACAAGAAGACATAGCAATTCTAAATATTTATGCACCCAACACAGGTGTGCAAAGATTCATAAAGCAAATCCTACTTGATCTAAACAAAATGATAAAAAGCACCACCATAATAGCCTGGGACATCAACACCTCTGTGACAGGACAGGAAATATCCTTCAAACAGAAAATAAACAAAGAAACAATGGAGTTAAACAAAACTCTAGAACAAATGAGACTAACAGATATTTGTAGAACATTCTACTCACAAACCACTGAATATAAGTTCTCCTCATCAGCCAATTGGACATTCTCTAAGATGGACGACATCCTAGGCCAGAAAATATGTCTCAACAAATTAAAACTAAGTAGAAATTATACCATGCATCTTATCAGACCACAGTGGAATAATGTTAGAAATTAGCTCCAACATAATACTCATCTCTACACAATGTCATGGAAAATAAAAATCATACTCCTGAATGACATTCAGGTTAAGGAGGAAATTAAGAAGGAAATCAAGAGACTCATGGAAATGAATGATAAGGGGAACAAAAGTTATCAAAATCTGTGGGACACAGCTAACACAGTCCTGAGATGAATATTCATAGCCATCAATGCATACATCCAAAAGACAGAAAGATCACAAATCAACGATCTAATGAATTGACTGAAAGACTATAAAAGGAAGAGCAAAACAATCCGAAGCCCAGCAGATGGAAAGAAATAACCACCATTAGAGAAGAACTAAATAAAATTGATAACAAAAACTATATGAAAGATAAATGAAAAAAAAGTTGGTTCTTTGAAAAGATAAACAAACTTGACATGTGTATTGCTAGATTTACCAGAGGCAGAAAAGAAAGGACTCTAATAAAGCTCAACTAGGAATGAAAAAAGGGAAATTACAACTGATACTACAGAAATACAAAATATCATTTCTGAATACTATAAAAAGCTCTATGCACATAAACTTGAAAATGTGGAGGAAATGGACAAATTCTTAGAAACACACAGCCTCTTAGGCTCAGTCAGGAAGAAATAGAATTCCTTAACAGACCAATATCAAGTACCAAAATTGAAAGAGTAATAGAAAACCTTCCTAAAATAAAAGTTCCAGACCAAATGGTGTCTTACCTGAATTCTACCAGAGCTACAAAGAAGAACTTGTGCCTATCCTGCAAAAATTATTCCACAACATTGAGAAATAAGAAATCTTCCCCAACATATTTAATGAAGCCATCATCACTATGATACCAAACCAGGAAAGGACTCAACAAAAAAAGAAAACTATAGATCAATATTCCAATAATCCCTATGAATGTATATGCAAAAATTCTCAAAATCCTAGGAAATTGAATTCAGCTGCTTGTCAAAAAAATATTCCTTCATGACCATTGGGCTTCATCCCAAAGATGCAGAAGTGGCTCAACAAATGCCAATTTATAAATGTAATACACCGCATAAATAGAAGTAATAACAAAGACCATATGTTCCTCTCAATTGACGCAAAAAATCACTTGACAAAATTCATTACCCTTTTCTGGTATGAACGCTTAACAAAATAGGTGTAGATGAGATTTACCTCAAAATGATAAAACCCATATATGACAAACCCACAGTCAACATCATCTTGAATGGGGAAGTACATAAAGCATTTCCGCTTAGAACTGGAATCAGATAAGGTTGCCTTCTATCACCACTTCTACTAGACATTGTGCTGGAAATCCTAGCCAGAGAAATGAGACAAGAAACGAAAATCCTGGGCATCCAAATGGTGACAGACAGAAGTGATCAAAATATCGCTCTTCGCAGATGTCATGATGTTATATCTAGAAAACCCAAAAGATTCTGTCAAAAGACTACTGGAATTGATAAATAATTTCAACAAAGTCTCAGGTTAAAAAATCACTGTACACAAATGAGTAACATTCATATACACAAACGACAGTCAAACTGAGATCCAAATCCAAAACCAAATAATTTTCACAATAGCAACAAAGAAAATAAAATACCTAGGAATATATTTAACTAAGGAGGTGAAAGACCTCTACAGGGAGAAGTACTAAACATTGAGGAAGGAAATAGCAGAGGAGGTAAACACATATAAAACCATCCCATGCTCATGGATTGGCAGAATCAACATTGTTAAAATGTCTATACTACCCAAAGTTATCTACATAATCAGTGAAATCCCTATTAAAATACTAACATCCTATAGCCTACAGAATGGAAGAACATATTTGTATGCTATACATCTGATAAACAGCTGATAATATGAATCTATATAGAACTCAGGAAAATTGGCAAGAAAAAAAATCAAAGAACCCCATTGAAAAGTGAACAGAAACTTATTTTTTTTTTTTTTTTGAGACAGAGTCTCACTCTCTTGCCTGGGATAGAGTGCCATGGCAACAGCCTAGCTCACAGCAACCTCAAAATCCTAGGCTCAAGCAATCCTCCTGCCTCAGCCTCCCGAGTAGCTGGAACTACAGGCATACGCCACCATGCCTGGCTAATTTTTTCTATATATTTTTAGTTGTCTGGCTAATTTCTTTCTATTCGTAGTAGAGATGGGGTCTCACTCTTGCTCAGGCTGGTCTCGAACTCCTGACCTCGAGTGATCCTCCCACTTGGCCTCCAAGAGTGCTAGGATTACAGGTGTGAGCCCCCATGCCCAGACAACTCACTCATATATTAATGAGCACTTGGGTTGATTCCACATTTTTGCAATTGTGAATTGTGCTGCAATAAACATTTGGGTGCAAGTGTCCTTTTGATAAAATGACTTTTTGTCCTTTGGGTAAATCCCCAGTAGTGGAATTGCGGGATCAAAAGTTAGATCTACTTTTAGTTCTTTGTGGTATCTCCATGCTACTTTCCATAGAAGTTGTACTAGTTTGCAGTCCCACCAATAGTGTATAAGCATTCCTTTCTCTCTGCATCCAGGCCAGCAACTGTTGTTTTGGGACTTTCTGATAAAAGCCACTTTCACTGGAATTAGGTGATACCTCGTTGTGGTTTTGATTTGCATTTCCCTGATGATCAGAGACATTGAGCATTTTTTCATATGTTTATTGGCCAGTAGTAGGTTTTCTTTTGAAGAGTTTCTGTTCATGTCTTTTGTCCACTTATTACTGTTTTTTTAAATTTTTTCTTGCCAATTTTCTTGATTTCTTTGTAGATTTTTGTTATTAGCCCTTTATCTCATGTATAGCATGCAAATATTTCCTCCTGTTCTGTAGGTTGTCTATTTGCTCAATAGACTGTTTCTGGCTCTGCAGAAGCTTTTTAACTTGATCAGGTCTCATTTATTTTCATTGTTGCTGTGATTGCTTTCAGGGTCTTCTTCATCAATTCTTTGCCTAGGCCAATATCTATAAGAGTTTTTCCAACATTTTCTTCTAGAATTCTTATCGTTTCATGGCTTATATTTAAGTCTGTCATCCAGCACGAATTAATTTTTGTAAATGGAGAGAAGTGCAGATCCCCTATTTTAATGTACAGAATACTCCAGAAACAGTTTACTTTTACCTGATAGTGACAAAATATATCTTTACTGTCCTGCCTTGAGCATATATCAGTACTTGAATTGTGTGCCACAAGCTAGTCTATAGGGTTCCTGATCATGTTATTATTATTAATACAAAGATGTCATGCTAATCCACTATATTGATGACATGCTGACAAAATGGGAAAGATTAAAGAGCAGATACTGTAGATGCTCTGATAAAACCGGTGTGAAAGAGAGTATGTGACAAATCCTATGAAAACACAGGGACTTCCCATTTTAGTAAAATTTCTAGGGATCAGTGTTTTATGGCATGTAAGTCTGTATTCACGATAGTTAAGGATAGGTTGCTTTACCTTTCATATCCTACCATGATGTTTGGTAGGCCTCTTGACTTTTGTATGTAACATATATCATGTTTGGATATTGTGTTCTAATTCATTTTCCTGGTCATATTCAAAATTACTAACTTCATTTGTGTCTTAAAGCAACAGGTATCCAGCTATTTCAGGCTACAGTATAAGCATCACTGCCACTAGGAATACTGAAATACTGTGTGCCATTTTTGATAAGCAGAGTTCTCAACAGTTTTGAAATAAATAATTTTCCTATTTTTCATTTGAGAAATAACTTCAGACTTGCCCTTAGGCTCCAGCAGAGAATGAGTGCCTAACTGTGGGATTTCAGGATACATGTGACATTAACTGCCTGATAGGAATAATTTGACTTACATAAGTAATAATTAACTTGGGTATGCTAATCAGAACTCCATCATCAAGTGAAAATGGTATATATTATTCTGAGTCCAATCGGGCCTTCAAAGACACAAATTGAATTAGCATGTTTCTCATACTTCCACTATGGCCATTTCTGCCATACTGCCATTCCTACCTCAGTTTTCACACAGGATCTCAAAAAATAAAAATAAAACATTTTCTATGATCAGTTGATTGATGCTAGTAACTAAAGAAACAACTATATTAATATTCGGACTATGTATTATACGTGAGCACTAATTGGATAAAGATTGTTGCAGTATTAGGAGTTATCTGAAAATGGTAGAGATGGGAAATCCTGCCAGTAGGCAGAATGTCAAACAGTACATCTCATTTTCTCATTTTTCTGGTCAAAAACAAGGCCTGAATTTAGTATTTATAATGATACAGGAACAATGGCTCATGGTATGGGAATTGGAAGGAGAACTTGGAAGATTGGTAATAATGAGGTTTGAAGAAACATATATGTGGATTGACCTCTTAGACTTGGCACAGAGCCTTTGGATTATTCATGCTTATTATAAATGCTCATGAAATAAGACATTCTTAATAAGGCAGGAAAGATTGTTTCCCATAAATGCTAGTCATTCTCCTTTCATAGCCAACCAGGACTTGCTCTACAAACTCATAAAAAAGCAGCCATAGTAACAGCGATGGAACGATTCATAGGCTTAATTATATAGATTTTTCCTTGCAAGGACTGACCTGTTCATAACCACTACTGAGTGCTGAATTTGCCAGAGAACTAAACCAAAGCTGACCTCCATTTTAATAACTTAATGGAAACAGCTGAGGCCAGTTTTTGTATGCCATACTTCTGGAAAGAGAACCCTTTCTTAAATTTTCAGTAGATGCACAAGTCCTAGCCTCCTGAGCCACAGAAATTGTGTGATATAAAAAT
Source organism: Propithecus coquereli (assembly GCF_000956105.1). Classification (NCBI taxonomy): domain Eukaryota; kingdom Metazoa; phylum Chordata; class Mammalia; order Primates; family Indriidae; genus Propithecus; species Propithecus coquereli. The sequence continues at coordinate 1,320,422 of NW_012154840.1, forward strand.
AGAGAATGTTTGATTTATTGTCTCCCCTAACATTTGCTTTTCACATGCCATGGATATTAAACCTGCAACCAGTCATCTCCTTAATGGTGGAGCCATTTTCTCCCCACAAAAAAACAATAAAACTTCTCTTTTCTACTCGGTAGCCAAACAGTTACATTTGAAATAGGGATCGGAATTAATGGAAAAGTTGTCTGAATAGCTACGAGACCTCCAGAAAGATTTATATAATTATCTTCCTATGTGTTTGCATTTCAAAATGGGTAAAACACTGGGCTGTAAACACAGAGACACTTATCTTCTGCAGACTTTTATTTATATACCAAAGGAACTCAACATCATTTCCCCTCAATAGAGAGGGGAATTTATTTACACTAGAGAGAAAATGTTTCTCTCCCTCTCAGGATGGAAGAGGGAAAAATTGTCCTTCTCTTATGTAAGTACAGAATTTCATATTTCTGTATTTATTTCCTATTTCATGATATCACTATATGTGTAGGATTATCTTTCTGGCTTTCATTCTATCACCTGTGGTATGCTAGGTATGGAGAATAAATGATACAATGTTGCTCTACCTGCTTTTATTGGCTTTTATTGTGAGTAAATAAAGCTCTCATTTCTGACTCTGATATTTCTCTCTCTCTCTCTCTCTCTCTCTCTCTCTCTCTCTCCTCTCCGTCAATTTGTATATTATAGCTAAGCAAGTAGCATGGAATCTCCTGCCCTTCACAGCTTCTGACTTAATAATACATTCCTTCTTAGAGACAGCAGTAATTTCTTTTCAATAGAATGCATTCTTATTTTGTTTATGGGAGTTAACTTTCTTTTTTCTTTCCCTTTTTCTTCTTTTTATTATTTATTTATTTTTAAATTTCAGAATATTATGGGGGTACAAACATTTTAGTTACATATATTGCCTTTGCTTTGCCCAAGCCAGAGATAAAATCATTCCCATCCCCCATATAGTGTGCTCTGCTTCCATTAGTTGTGAGTTTACCCATTCCCACCACCCCCCTCCCACCTGCCCGGCACCCGATGAACATGACTTCCATGTGAGCACTTAAGTGTTGATCAGTTAGTACCAATTTGATGGCAAGTACACGTGGTGATTGTTTTTCCATTCTTGTGATACTTCACTTCAAAAGATGGGCTCTAACTCCATCCAGGATAATATAAGAGGTGCTAGTTCACCATTGTCTTTTTATGGTTGAGTAGTATTCCATGGCATACATATGCCATATTTTATTAATCCGCTCATGTATTGATGGGCACTTGGGTTGTTTACACATCTTTGTAATTGTGAATTATGCTGCCATAAACATTTGAGTGCAGATGTTTTTATTGTAAAATGTCTTTTTTTCCTTTGAGTAGATGCCTAGGACTGGGATTTCTGGATCAAATGGTATTTCTATTTTTAGCTCTTTGAGATATCTCCAAATTACCTTTCACAGAGGTTGTACTAATTTGGAGTCCCACCAGCAGTGTAAGAGTGTTCTTATTTCTCCACATCCATGCCAGCCTTTGTTGTTTTGTGATGCCTCTGTCAATATGTTTCTTTACACTTCACACAGCATTGACTGATTTCACAGCAAAAGAATTTAAGGCAGTGAGATGATATTCACAAGATTCATTTGATTAATAGTGTTTACAAACATCCAGAAACCACCATAATGGTAGACCAATGGAATGACTTATCCATTTATAGGTACTATTGGGAAGACAATATCTTGCAAATATGACATGGTTGAGGGTAGGCTTTCCAAATACAGTACATATTTGAACCAGTAGTTAATATATTGTAAAGCATCTCCACTAGCCATTATATGTGTCCATTAGCCAGAGGTAAAGTGGGAGTAACATATGTCATACCTAAGAACCTACTTTCAACCTTTATGCTCTCCTCCAAACAACATGTGCCACTGGGCACCGCTAGTCTAGAGTTTAGTTTTCAAAGGAGGAATTCAGGGGACAAAAGGTGGAATTGGGGCTTAAATAAACATAAGTTACAATGATTTTGAAAAGAAAGTGGAGTTGTTACTGTCATGCAATGAAACCAAATAGAACCTGAAGTGCCTGTGATATCTTCTCATATTGTCATGAGGTACGGTAAAAATTAAGAGAAGACAAATGTGAGGCTATATCAGTAAGATCATTAAGGGCTCAGACTCTTTAGTAATGAAAGAATGGATTCTCCACTCAGGAGAAAAAAACACACTAGCCAAGATGCTGGCTGAAGAAAAGGGGATTATTGCATGAGTAATAGAGGAAATAATTCATTAATATTAGCTACAATATCATGATTAGTTGAAGAAACAATAGTTTATTACTTTACAATGCAATATGCAATATAATATAGATGGTTATCTTTGTTAAAACATATAGACCTACTTTATTCTCACTAATAGTATTCCATTATATACCTATAATATAATTTGCTTACTAAATCCCCCACTGATAGACATTACCTGGGTTGCAATGTTTATTAAAAACAATATTTCAGTGACCATTCTTGTAGGCATAATTATATTTAATTTGGGGATTATTTTCATATGATAATTCTTTATAGAAAAATTCCTGGGTCAAAGTAATTGCACATTTTACATTTTGACTCATTTCTTAAATTCTTCTCCAAAATAAAGTGTATGAAAGTACTAGTATCCATGTGCATCACCAATAATTGATATTATCTTTTTTAAATATTTTCAAGTTAGATAAAAATAAATGTCATTTTATTGTTCTTATACTTTACACTTCTTTGATTAATAGTGAGGGTTAACATTTGTGTGGAGGATAGAATCGATAAAGAGTACCACTTTTATTTTCAGATTTAGTGTTGGGGGACCTTTAATCATACCATGCGAATATATGTAAACTAATTTATTAATGAACAGGAAAATTCATATCCCTAAATTTCCTGGAGAAAAGTTGGTAGTCTTGTATGAGACATTGAGCTCATAAACAGATTTCAACAATCAGGAACACCATAATGTGTCTGAACTGTCTGGGAAAGCTAAAAGATTTTAAAAATAAAATGGAAAATTTATTAGGCATCTATGAGTAGATAACTTTTTATCTCTGCATGCAGAAATGAATTAAGCTGTGTTAGTTTCATTATCTTTTATTCTATTCTCAACTGGATATAATATATATTTTAATGACTCAGCGTTGTTAGGTACAGATGAATCTAATATTTATATATCTTATCTAAGGTTTATTTTATCTTTTATCTAAGAATTATTCATTCTTGTTACCAACTTTCAAAATAAAATACCAAAATAAATAGGTAAGACAGGGAGGATGAAATTCTCCATGTATACACACACACATGCACGTGAGTGTGTGTGTATGTGTGTGTGTGATTTCTCTCTCTAACATAAAAGTGAACTTCTGACGTTTAGTGCTATGGCTGGTGCTGACTTATTATATCAATCCCTAGAGTATATACATAGTGTTATTGTTTATTTACCACAAATCCATGGTTCCTTGGTTGTGTGTTTCCATTATGTTTTCTGTTTTATTACCTATATTTTCTCCCTCCAAAGGTTGATCAAAACATTGATGTCATAAACCTAAGTGTCAAACCTGGAAGTGATCTTAGATTTCATATAGTCCAATCTAATTTTAAAAGTGTGGTGAAATGACTTTTTATGCTACAATACTTATTTCTATGGATTGAATGGTGTCCCCCTTCCCTCAAAATTCAAATGTTGGAGCCTTAACTCTCAATGTGACTGTTTTTGAAGGTAGGGCTTTCAAAGGGCAATTAAGATAAAACGTGGTCAAAGGGTCAGGTTGTAATCTGATATATTTTGTGGCTTTAGAAGAAAAGAAAAGGAGCGAGATCTCTCTCACATGTTCTCCATATGTGTACACACTAAGGAAAGGTCATGTGAGCACACAAGAAGACAGCCATCTGCAAGCCAGAAGAGAGCGCTCACCAGAACCCTACCACGCTGGCACCCAGAACTTAGACTTCTTGCCTCCAAAACTAAGAGAAAGTAAATTCTGTTGTTTAATCCATCAAGTTTATGGAATTTTATGCCAGCCCAAACAGCTGAAGACACTAATATTATTGTTAAATACAGTGTTCAAATCATACCAAATTCCATGAAAGATTCTGTTGTCATTTTAATTGGTATTGCATTGTTTTTCTAGGTTAAGTGGGAATAACTGACGTGGTATGTCACTTCATTTTAATGGGTTTTGAAAAAATTCCTTCAATAAAGTTTTATATTAAATTCCTTGAAGCTATTATACATCTATACTTAGCTTTATTTCCTGTACTTAATACTTTTGGTGCTACCTATCTATCTATATATATAATATAAATTATAAACTTTATATTTCTAGTTGTTTTTTGTTGGTCTTTTGGGACATGGATGATTTCTTAAAACTATGGATCCACCAACCTTCCTGTTCTCTCTTAGTAATTCTAGTCTTTTAGCTGAAGATTCTATTTCATGTTATAGATAGATAATTCTGTTGTATGAAAATAAGGCATTGGGATGGTATCCATGTAGTAGCCATCTTTAAAGGATTATAAAACAAATGGTTCTAAGGTTTTACTATTAAGTATTAGTATGATAGTATTAAGTTCTCTTCTATTCCTAGTTTGCTAAGATTTTTTTTAAAAATATTATGAACAATGATGAATTTTATAAAGCTTTATTTTTCTGTATATTTTGAAGAGATATTTTCTCCACTGATTTCTTAATGTGGTAAACTATATGACCACATTTTCTAAAGTTAAATCTTCCTTGCATTCCTAGCCATTCATAATAATAGCTTGTTATTACAAAGCTCATGTTTTGCTAATATTTTATTTAGGGTTTTTGTGCCTAAAATCTTAAGTGAAATTACTTTAACTCCAATCTCCTCTTATTTTGCATAATATTTTGTGTTATTTTTATTGTCTTATTCTTTACCTGTTTTTTTAAAAATTTGTTCTGTTATATCTTCAATCATTTTAAGAAATTTGCTTCATAGTATTTTTTAGGTTGATCTATTATCTGATGTTTTGGAATTTAATCCTCCTGATTGTTGTGTCTGCTGATGGCAAATAATTTACTTTTGTACTTTATCAATTTTAGTTGTAAATTCTTCTTCAGTGGGACTTTATCTATGGTGACCCTGTACTATCTTGAATGTGATAATATCCCTATAGTCAGAGTAACGTTTGCTCCTGTCAAGTTTATTACTAGGTTGGAAACACATTTTATGTTAATTTCTAAGTTCAGAAGTTATAAAACTTCACAGGTAGTATAAATTACAGCACCAAATGTTCTAAGGATTATTGTTCCTCAGGGTAGACTTTCTTCTCCCATCAGAGGCCAGGTACTTATGGTGAAATTATTCCTAATTCATCCATTCTTTAAATATTTAGATTGGTGTGAAAGTAATTGCGGTTTTGGACCTTGAATTTTAAATCATTATAACTAGGCTCAAACACATCTTTATTAACCAAAATAGGACCCATTACAATCAACACATTTTTGCCAATGTGAAATAAGTTTATTTATTCCTGTAGTGTAAACATCCGTGCTTCGGGATTCAATGAACTCTTGGAAAGCATTTTCTGCATCTTGCTGGCTGTGGAAGCATTTTCCCTGCAAAAAATTGTCAGGATTCTTGAAGAAGTGGTAGTCAGTTGGAGAGAGGTGAGGCGACTGTGGCAGATAAGGCAAAACTTTGTAGGCCAATTCGTTCAACTTTTGAAACGTTGGTTGTGTGACTTGAGGTTGGGCATTGTCGTGGAGATGAATTGGGCCCTTTCTGTTGACCGATGCTGGATGCAGGCATTGCAGTTTTCAGTGCATCTCATTAATTTACTGAGCATACTTCTCAGATGTAATGGTTTCGCCAGGATTCAGGAAGCTGTGGTGGATCAGACCAGCAGTAGACCACCAAACAGCGACCATGACGTTTTTTTGGTGCAAGTTTTGCTTTGGTAAGTGCTTTGGAGCTTCTTCTTGGTCCAACCACTGAGCTGGTCATCGACAGTTGGCATATAAAATCCGTTTTTCATCGCACATCACAGTCCGATCGAGAAATGGTTCACTGTTGTTGTGTACAAGAAGAGAAGATGACACTTCAAGGCGACGATTTCTTGATCTTCAGTCAGCTTATGAGGCACCCACTTTTAGAGCTTTCTCAACTTTCCAATTTGCTTCAAATATCTAATGTTCATAGAATGGTCAATGTTGAGTTCTTTGGCAATTTCTCGTGTAGAAGAGATCAGCTTCAATGATTGCTCTCAATTGGTTGTTGTCAAGTTCTGATGGCTGCCCACTGTGCTCCTCATCTTCAAGGCTCTCTCTCCTTTGCAAAACTTCTTGAACCACCACTGCACCGTATGTTCATTAGCAGTTCCTGGACCAAATGCGTTGTTGATGTTGCAAGTTGTCAACCCATTTTGAACTCGAATAAGAAATCCAGCAATCCCATTACTGGGCATCTACCCAAAAGATCAAATGACACTCTATAAAAAATAAACCTGCACCCGAATGTTTATAGCAGCACAATTCACAATTGCAAAGATGTGGAAACAGCCCAAGTGTCCATCAATACATGAGTGGATTAATAAAAT
>NW_012154840.1:1327459-1348859 GCF_000956105.1 Propithecus coquereli
TAATTTGTTTAAATAGTCTCTGGTTATTTAACATTAATATAGTTCTCAGATCTGTTATATTAGAACAAATTATTGTAGCTAAATCTTTGCATATATAGCCTATGATTTCCTTAGGATGTTTTTTAGAGGTGAAAATGCTAGTTTATAAGGTTTGAACAACTTCAGAGGCTTTAGAAATCACTGGACCCTAGATTAGGAATATATGCTATACATCCAATAAAGAGCTGATAAACAGAATCTACAGATAACTGAAGTAAATCTGCAAGAACAAATCAAACAACCCCAGTAAAAAGTGGGCAAAAGACATGAACGGAAAATTTTCAAATGAAGATAATGGCCAACAAACATATGAAAAAATGCTCAATGTCTCTAATCATCAGGGAAATACAAATCAAAATGACAATGATGTACCATCTAACTCCAGTAAGAATGGCTCTTATCAAAAAGTCCCAAAACAATAGATGCTGTTGTGGATGCACAGAGAAAGGAAAACTTATACACTGTTGGTGGGATGGCAAACGAGTACAACCTCTGTGAAAAGTAGTATGGAGATACCTCAAAGAACTAAAAGCAGACCTACCATTTGATCCACCAATCCCACTACTAGGTATTTGCCAAAAAAAAACAAAGACATTTTATAAAAAGGACACTTGCTCTCAAATATCTATAGTGGCACAATTCACAATTGCAAAGATGTAGAATCAACCCAAGTGCCCATTGATACATGAGTAGACTAATAAAATGTGGTATATGTGTACCATGGATTACTACTCAGCCATAAAAAATGGTGATTTAGTATCTTATGTAACAACCTGGATGGAACTGGAGACCATTCTTCTAAGTGAAGTATCACAAGAGTGGAAAAACAAACACCATATGTACTGAATACTAAATTAGAACTAATCTATTAACATTTACGTGTACATATGGAAGTATAATTCAATGGAAATCAAGTAGGTGGGAAGGTAGAGGAGGGGATGGGTAAATTCACACCTAATTGGCACAATGCGCACTGTCTAGGTGAAGGGCACACTTATAATTTTGACTCGATCTGTACAAAAGCAAATGCTGTACCCTCATAATATTCTGAAAAAGAAAGAAAGTTACAAGGATTCAAAGCCTTAAAAAATAATTACAATACTATGTTAAAAAGAAATGGTAAAAGTGGACATCCTACTATTTTCCATAATTTTGGTAGAAAAGCATTGAATTTTTCAACATTGAATATTATGTTAGTTATTGTCATTTAATAAGATGTTAAGTTTTTCATATGTTGCCTTTATTATGTTCAGAAATTTTTCTCATCTCCCTAGCTTATTTGGAGTGTCTGTGTGTATGTGTGTATCTATATCTATATCTATATGATAAAAGGACACTGAAATTTTTCAAATGGGTTTCTGCAATAATTGAGATGTTTATGTAGCTTCTTTTCTTCCTTTTGTAAATGTGATGTATTGCATTGGTTTTGATAAATTTAACCATCTTTGCACTCTGAGAATAAATCCCACTTGATCTTAGTGTATAATACTTTAAATAAGCTGCTGAGTGTAGTTGGTTGGTATTTATTGAGGTTTTTTACATCAATATTAATAAGAGTATCGATCTGTAGTTTTCTATTCTTGTAGTGCTTTTGTCTGGCTTTCATAACACACTAACACTAATGCTGGCCTCAGACTAAGAAGTATTTCCTCATTTTTTCTTCATTTTATTTTCTTTCTTTCTTTCTTTCTTTCTTTTTTTTTTTTTTTTTGAGGATTTTGATCAGGATTGGTGATGGTTGTTTAAATATGGGGTAGAATTCACCAGAGAAGCCATTTGGCTAAGAATTTTCCTTTTTGGGAGATTTTAGATTACTGATTCAATGCCCTTATTTGTTGTCATTCTATCAAGATTTTTAAGTTCTTTACTAAACAGTGTTGTAGATTATTTCTTTCTAGAAATCTGTCTCTTTTATGTAGGCTATCAAATTAATTGGCATACATTTGGTCATAAAACATTTTTATAATACTTTTAGTTTCCTGGCTTTGGTTCCAAGATAATACTGGCTTTCTATTTTTTTTTCTGTCAATCTAGGAAAAGTTTGTCAAAGTTATTAAATTTTTGGAAAGCCAAGTTTTGGTTTAGTTAAATTTCTGTATTGATATTAATTATCTACTTTATTTATTACTATTGTAATCTTTATTATTATTTTCTTCTTCTAGATTTTTATGGAGTTTTCTCTTTTTCTTCTAATTCTTTAGAGTATAAAGTACGTTGGTGTTCTGAGATTGTCGTTTTGAAATCTTTCTTCTTATTTATTTATATATGTTTTATTTCAAAATATTAAGGGGGTATAATTGTTTTTGTTACATGGCTTGAGTCAGGGCTATAAATGTGCCCATAACCTGAATAGTGTTCATTGTACCAATTAGGTTGTATTTTTTTGCTCCCCTTCCCTTTTTCCCACCCCACCACTGCTAGATTTCCAATTACTTTACTTCCCTCTGTGCACGTGTGTGCTCATTGATTAGCTCCAATTTATTAGGGCATACATGTGGTGTTTACGTTTCCATTCTTGAGATACTTCACTTAGGATAATGGTCTCCAGTTCCTTCCAAATTGCTGCAAAAGGCATTAATTTATCTTTTTGAAGGCTGAGTAATACTCCATGGTATACATATACCACACTTTGTTAATCCACTCTCGAATTGATGGAAAATTGGGTTGATTCCAGATCTTTGAAATTGTGAATTGTGCTACATTACATTTGAGTGCAGGTGTCTTTTTGGTAAAATTAATTCTTTTCCTTTGGGTGGATACCCAGTAGTGGGATTTCCGGATTGAATGGTAGGCCTACTGTTAGTTTTTTGAAAAATCTCCATAACATTTTCCATATGGGTTGTACTAATTTTCAGTCCCACCAACAGTGTATAAGCATTTCCTTTCTGTCTGCATCCATACCAGCATCTATTGTTTTTTAGAATTTTAAATAAAAGCCATTCTAACAGAAGTAAGGTGATATCTCATTGTGCTTTTAATTTGCATTTCCCTGATAAGTAGTGATGTTGAGCATTTTTTCATATGTTTGTTGGCCATTTGTCTATCTTCTTTTTAAATCTTCTGTTCAAGTCTTTTGCCCATTTTTTAATGTGGTTGTTCTTTTCTTACTGATTTGTTTGAGTTCTTTGTAGATTCTGAATATTAGCCCCTTATTGGATGTGTAGATTTCAAATACTTCCTCCCATTCTGGAGACTGTCTATTTGCTCTGTTGATTATTTTCCTATCTGTGCAGAAGCATTTTAATTTAATAAAGTCCCATTTATTTATTTTTATTGTTGCCATAAGTACCTTTGGGGCCTTAGTCATAAACACTTTGCCTAGACCGATATCTAGAAGAACTTTTCCAACCTTTTCTTCTAGAATTCTTATAGTTTCATGCCTTACATTTAAGTCTTTTATCCATTTTGAATTAATTTTTGTGAGTGGTGAGAGATGTGGCCCTGTTTCATTCTCCATATGGCTCTCAAATTTTCCCTGCACTGTATATTGAATAGGGCTTCCTTTCCCCAGTGTAGGTTGTTGTCTTCTTAGTCAAAGATCAGTTGGCTGCAGGTACATGGTTTTATATCTGGGTCCTCTATTCTGTTCAATTGGTATATGTCTCTTTTTTGTAGCAATAGCATTCTGTTTTGTTTACTGTAGCCTTGTAGTATAGTTTGACGTTTGGTAATATGATGCCTCCAGATTCATTCTTTTTCCTGAGGATTGCTTTGACTATTTGGGCTCTTTTCGTGTTCCAAAAAAAGTGTAGAATTATTTTTTCTAGATCTTTGAAATATAATGCTGGTATTTTGATGGAGAGTACATTCAATTTGTAAATTACTTTGGGTAGTATAGACATTTTAACAATGTTGATTCTACTAATCCATGAGCATTATATGTTTTCTCCATTTTTTTGTATCATCTGAGATTTATTTCCTCATTGGTTGGTAGTTCTCCTGGTAGGGACCATTCACCTCCTCAGTTACATATATTCCTAGGTATTTTATTTTCTTTGTAGCTATTGTGAATGGTATTGAGTCTTTGATTTGACTCTCAGCTTGTCTGTTATTGGTATGTAGAAATGGTACTGATTTGTGTACATTGATTTTATGTCATGAGACTTTGTTGCATTTATTTATCAATTCCAGGAGTCTCCTGGTGGATTCATTGAGATTTTCTAAATACAATATTTTCAGCAAAATTTGACAGTTGGAATTCATCTTTTCTGATTTGGATACTGTTTATTTCCCTCTCTTGCCTGATTGTTCTTACTAAAACTTCCAGCACTATGTTTAATAGAAGTGGTGTCAGTGGGCACCCTTGTCTTGTTCTAGTTCTTAGTGGGAATGCTTTCAACTTTTCCCCATTTAGGATGTGAGTTTGTCATGTATGGATTTTAAATTTTTGTGATACGTTTTTTTCTATGCCCAGTTTTTTGGGGTGCTTTATTATGAGAGGGGGCTGAATTTTTTCAAATGCCTTTTATGTATCTATTGAGATTTTGAGATATTTTCTTTTTATTTCTATTTATGTGCTGAATCAAATCTATTGATTTGCATATGTTGAACCATCCTTGCATCCCTGGGATGAACCCACTTGATCATGGTGGATTATTTTGGAACATGCTCTTGAATTCAGTTTTCTAGTATTTTACTGAGGATTGTTGTGTTTATATTCATAAAGAATACTGGTCTGTAGTTTTCTTTTGTCGTTGTGTCCCTTCCTGGCTTTGGTTCCAAGATAATACTGGCTTTGTAGAATGTGCTGGGGAGGATTCCCTCTTTCTCAATATTATGAAATAATTTCTACAGTAAGACTACCAGTTCTTCTTTATAGGTGGTGGAATTCAGCTGTGAATCCATCTGGTCCAAGGCTTTTGTTGTTGTTGTTGTTGTTGGAAGACCTTTTATTATTGATTCAATCTTGCTGCTCATTATCAGTCTGTTCAAGAGTTCTATTCCTTCCTGAGTGTTGGGAGGTTGGATGTTTCCAGGAATTTTTCCATTTCCTCTACATTTTCTAGTTTAGGTGCATAGAAATTTTTGTATTATTTATGGATGATGTTTTGTATTTCTGTGCTTTCAGTTGTAGCATCACCTTTGTCATTTCTGATTAAGCTTATTTGGGTCCTTTCTCTTCTATTCCTGGTTAATCTAGCATGAGGTCTATTTATCTTGTTTATATTTTCAAAGAATCGACTTTTTGTTTCACTGACCTTTAGTATTATTTTTTTTCCATTTCATTTAATTCTTCTCTGACATGTGTTATTTCTTTTTTTCAGCTGGATTTGGGTTTGGTTTCCTCTTCCTTTTCTAGTTCCTTGAGATGTAAAATTAACTTTTTAATTTGTGATCTTTGTGCCTTTTTGATGTGGGCATTTAGGCCTATGAGTTTTCCCCTTAGGAAAACTGAATCCCATAGAATTTGATAGCTTTTATTTCCTTGTCTTTGAGTTCAAGGAATCTTTTTATTTCCATCTTAATTTCTTTATTGACACAATAATTTTTCAGCAAAATTTTGGGTAATTTCCATGCCTTTGTGTAGAATTGAATGTCACTCTCAGAATTGATTTCTAGTTTTATTCCACTATGGTCTGAGAAGATACATGATATGATTTCTATTTTTAAAAAAATTTGTTGAGGCGTTTTTTTGTGGCCAAATATATGACAAATCTTGGAGAATGTTCCATGTGTTCATGAGAAGAATTCATATTTAGTAGTTTTGGAATAGAATGTTCTGTAAATGTTTGTTAGGTCAATTTTATTAAAGTCCCATTTAAGTCCAGTGTTTCTTTGTTTATCTTCTGCCTCAATGATTTGTCCAGCTCTGAAAGGCGGTCGTTGAAGTCTCTAGCAATTATGATGCTACTATTTATTTCCCCTTTCTTAGCTCTAGCAAAATTTATTTTATGTATCTGAGATCCTCTGTGTTAGGTGCATATATATTTAGGATTGTTACGTCTTCTTGGTGAATTGCTCCCTTTACCATTATATTATGGCCATCTTTTGTCTTTCTTTACCATTTTTTATTTAAAGTCAATTTTGTCTGATTTGAGAATGGCTACACCTGCTATCTTTTGGTTTCTATTTGTATGGAATATTTCTTTCCATTCTTTCACATTGAGTCAATCTGCGTCCTTGTGGTTTAGATCTGTCTTACTTTGTTTGCGTTTTTTCATCCATTCAGCCAGCCTATGTCTGTTGAGTGGCACATTTAAAATATTGATGTTAAGAGATAGAATTGATATGTGGATTGCTGCCCTGTTCATAATGTTGGGTAGCACCTTATTGCTTTGTTTTCCCCATTGTGCTATTGTTTTTTAAGATTTATGAGCTTTAGTTTTTTGGGGTGATTTTACGCTTATAGGTATCTATTGTTCTCATTTGTGTATATTTCACTTTTGAGTATTTCCTTCAGGGCAGGTCTTGTCATGGCAAATTCCCTCAGTGCTTGCTTGTCTGGAAAAGGGTTAATTGTTCCATCAATTGTGAAATGTAGCTTTGCAGAATACAAAAATTTAGGCTGGCTTTTGTTCTGTTTAAGGAGATTAAAGATGGAACCCCACTCCTTTCTGGCTTGCAAGATTTCCACTGAGAAATCTGCTGTTAGCCTCTCGGGTTTTCCTTTGTAGGTCAGTCATTGCTTTCATCTTGCTGCTTGCAGAATTTTCTCCTTCATTTTGATTTTGGTCAGTTTGATTACTATGTGTCTTGGAGGTATCCTGTTTTCCTTGAATCTTCCTGGTGTTAGATGAACACCTTATGTCTGTATGTCTGGATCTCTGGTAATACCAGGGAAGTTTTCCTCAATAATTCCCTTGAATAGATTTTCCATGCTTTCAAGTCTTTCTTCTTTTCCCTCAGGGATACCTATAATTCATATATTAATTTGCTTCTCATACTCCCATATCTCTCTATGTGATGCTCTACCTTTTTTATTCTCTTCTCTGCCTCTTTAAATGTCTGGGTTAACTTAAGAGTCTTGTCTTCAAGCTCTGAGATTTTTTCTTCTCCTTGGTTTAGTCTGTTGCTGAAGCTTTCTTCTGTGTTTTAAAATTTCCTAAATGACTCTTTCATTTCTTTAAGTTCTATTATATCCTTTCTTATGTTTTCTAGAGCTTTTGTGACTTTTTCATTAATTTCCTGAAATATTTTCTGGCTTCTTTTTGTTGGTTTTCAACTTTCTCTTCAGTTCCATTCATCTCATTTGCCATTCATATTCTGAATTCCATTTCTGTCATTTTGGCAATCTCTTTGTGGTTGGAGTTCACTATTGTAGCTCCATTGTGATCCCTTGGGGTGTCAAACGGTTCTGTTTTTTTATGTTGACAGGTTTCTTTTGCTGGTTTCTTCTCTTCTGAAACTTCTTTTCTCAACTCAGGTATAATATGTTTGCAGGGCACCTGTTTTCTGGGAACTCTCCTGCTTATTTAGAAAAAGGGGAGATCCCTAGATGGTGCTTTTATTCCTTCTCTGGAATCTTGATGTTGCAGGGAAAGGGTATGTGCACTACAAGCCTGTAATATAGCTTTATGATTTGTCCTGTTAACCTGTGATTGCCACTGTTCAAGCCTGTGCTGGGTGATCTTTGTTTCATGTGTTTGATTGTTCACCAGATAGTACTAGGAAGTTCGAGTTGGCAGCTGGGCAAGACCCTTTCCATGGAGGCTGGCATTGTGGGGATTGTTCTGCCCAGGGTTTCCCTGCACAAGTGACAGTGTCAGCAGGGTGAAATTATCTAGGCAATGGTCATGGGTTCTCATCCTGTGGGCATTTTCTCAAACCAGTTCCCAGTGTACTCTCAATCAAGGCTGGGAGGTCCTTGGTGGTCAATAGACCTTGGAGCATTTCTGCTGGCCTTTTGGAAGTGGTGGGGTCTTGGGTCCAGGTGCAGTTCTGGAATCTCAGGGGCAGTGTCCCAGTCCTGTTGGGAGCTCTAGAGCCACAGAAGCAGAGCCTGAGGCTCTGGCATGAGAGCTTCAGAGCAGGGACTGGGGAGGAGCCAGAGGCATGGTTTCTGAGCAAGGCCTTGGAACTGGAAGAAGGGCCAAGGAGGTGGAGGGCTGATCTAACCTGGAGGGCAGAGTCAGGGCTGAGCAGATAGCAGGCTGATCAGACCTGAATGGCAGACAGAGTCAGGGCCGAAAATGTGACAGGGTGTTCCTCAGGCTCAGGGACCTCATGGATGTCAAGTTACGTGAGCAGAAATCAGTTCCTACAGCCTAAAAACCACAGAGTTCTCTCCACCCCACCCCAGGACCCACAGAAACAGTTACCCAAAGCTTCCCAGGTCAGAGCTTGCACTGACCCAGTTAATTCCCATTCTCAGATTCCATTGTGCCGTAAGGGAGGAGTTCTTGGCTTCTAGTCACAGGCTGTGGCTCAGAGGGGTCTCCACTTAGTCCACTCCCTCCACAGCCTGGTGGGGGCAATGTAAAAGCCACCACCAAAAAACAAAGTCCTGTGCCGACCTGGCACTGTGCACCTGAAAGCACAGATGGCTTCAGCTGCAGAAACCTGGGGTCAGCTGCCACCTGATCCCCACTGCACCTGTTGTCCAGTGCAGTGACCCCACACAGACTCCAGGCAGGTCCCTGGTCCATCCAGGCAGAGGTTTGTGGTGGTAGAGGGAGCCTTCTCACAACTTGGCCACAGTGCCTGTGAGTGAGCACAATGCCCAAGAACTCTATGCGTATTGGGACCTCCAGCTTAATCTCTGAGGTAGGGGGTGGTTCTTGTGAGTCAGAATTGGCCATGCTTTATTTGATTGAATCAGTAGATGCTATAATAAGCCGTACAGTTGTTCTTTCTGTCAGTAGTTGGTGCTTGCAGGAATGAGTCAATCACATTGATGTTCTTTTGTGTCTGTAATAGGCTCTAGCCCCTCAGGAGAAGCACTTGAATGCCCCAGGCAGTGAGAGGGGCCCTATATCTCCCAAGAGATTGATTGATCTCCACCATAGCAGAGATGGGAGGAGGAGTGAGATGGGCTGGGTTAGGTCAGGCAAGCCCGCCTTCAGGATCTGTAAATGTAGGTCCTAGAACTGTCTCAGCAGGGATTGAAGGTTGGCTCCCAGACCACTGGGCCAAGCTGCTGGAGAGGGCCTAGAAGCAGCCTCACTGAAGTGGAAAGTCTGTTCATGGGAAAGGAGCCATCTGCAATTCACCAATTGGCTATCAAAAGTGAGCTCCACCCCTCTCACTTTACCCTGCCCCAGAATCTCCCTCCAGTGTCTGGTTACAAATGAGCACCAGCACTCACCAAACAATGTCACTACGAGCTGGGAACTTCTTCACCCAAGGGCCTGCCCCAATCCTAAAGTGCAGCTTTTCTGTGGAGGGGATGGGTGCTCCACCAGAATACCTTGGCTCAGACCCACATTGCACTTTGCCATCAGTTCCACCCACATGGGCTCCCTCACCTCCTGAGTCCGGCACCCAAATCTCTTCTTTGTGCCCTAGCAACCCAGTTGAGTCCTGGGGGTATAGGATCTGGCCCAGGTATCTGTCCCACTGGCAGGAATCTCTGGGGAATGCCAGCGGGAGGGGACCTCCCAGATTGAGCACCCCTGGGTTCACTGCAGGTCCTCAAGGGGAAATGTTTGGGCCCCACTCTCTGTGGAAACCTTGGACTGGAGGGCACATGAGCCACCCTTTAAAGTCTTGGTTCAAATGGTACTCTTGGCTGCAGTGGGTGGGGGAGGGGCAGTGAGGAAAAGAGTCTGAATGGAAGGGAGCTTGCACTCTGGCTCCTCTGGCCCCTCTCCCTGGAAGGAAGCCCACATGGAATGTCAAAGCTCTGGGATCACACAAGTTCTCCAGGGATCCCTGCAATTTGGGCAGTCATTGGGAACTGCCTGTGTGGGAATACGTGATATGAAAACTGAAGGCTGGAAGCTCCCTGGAGTGGTTGGAGAAGCAGTATGGTGACCGCTTCCTCTGCTGTGGGCCATGGTCATGCGTGGGGATCCTGAAGGGGCTGAAAACCTGATGCTTTGTTTTCAAGTAGGTCCCAGTTCAGTGGTTGCAGCCACACTTGGGCTCATGATGGCGGAAAAGCTTCCAAGCAACTTGGCAGCCCAGTGATTAGGAGAGGTGTGTTGGAAGGAGAAACAAAACCCCCACCTACCCCTTCACTGAGGTCTGAGCTTCTCCAGGGTTGTTCTTTGCTTATATCTTTTTTTTCTTCCTGTTTTGCTTCACAGTTTCTCTCTGTGAATTCTCCAGCAGGCTCTGGCACCTTTCCCTACAAACTACACCTGAGCTGTGCCCATTCCCCCTCTCCTTTATCCAAAACCCTTCCTTCCCTCCTGGACAATCTGGCACCAGCTGTCTCTAATCAGCCATGCCTCCCCCTTTCTTCTTTTTTAATGTAAGCATTTATAGATACAAATTTCTAATTTAGCACTACTTTTGCTATGCCCTATTATTTTGATATGTGGTGTTTATGGTTTAATTTTTTCTGAAGGTGACTTCCAATTTTTCTTGTGATTTCTTCTTTGACGCATTGCTTGTTTATGAGTTGGCTTCTGATTTCTAAATATTTGTGTATTTTCCATTTTTTCTCCTCTTATTGATATCTTATTTTATTCTATTGTTATTTTAAAAGATACTCTGTACAATTGAATCTTTTTAAAACTTACCGAGATTCATTTTGTGATTTAACATATAGTCTTTCCTGGAGAATGTTCAATGTGCACCTGAGAAAAATGTGTATGCTGTTGCTTTCAGATGAAATATTTTCTATTTGTTTGTTAGTTCTAATTTGTATATAGTGCTGTTCATACCTTCTGTTTCCTTATTGATCTTCTGTCTGGTTTTTCCATCCATTATTGAAAGTGGCAAATTTAAGTCTACTACTATTAACATAGGTCTGTATATTTCTACATTCAATTATGATGTTTGGAACACATATATTTACAAAGGCTATAACTTCTCAATATTCATTTTAACCATATATTACCAACATTAAATGAGAAAAATAAAATTTAGAAAAATTAAAAATCTTTCAATTATGTTCAAAATTGAATTTCTGAGATGTCCCCCTATAGCTAGTTTTCCCACAGTTTTATCTTCTTAATTAATGGCTACTCTTTGCTTCCATTTTCTGAAGTCCCAAACCTTGATGTCATCCCTGATTCCTCTTTTTATCTCCCAATATCCTTCCTATTAAGCAACAAATCTTCTAAAATGGCCTTTAAAATATTTCCATAATTTATACAATTCTCATAGCCTCCACTACTGCTTCTCTATTCTAAGCCACTATTATTTCTTGATTGAATTATTAACATGAAATTCCCAATTTGTCTCACTACTTCAGCACTTGCCACCCTTCACAGTATTTTTAGTAGTGCAGCCACGGGGATCCTGTTAAAACCCCAGACCGTGTTATAGTCCACTTCAACACATTCCAATAGCTTCCCATCTCATTTAGAATATATTTCCAGGTTTTTTTTTCATACAATGTGTCTCTCATTACTTCTCATGATTCTTCTCCTACTCTCTCCCCAATTCACTCAGTACTGCAGAAACACTGGCTTCTCTGTTATTTTTCCAGTATACAAGAGTAGCTCCAGTGTCAGAGTATTTGCATGTTCTTTTTTGCTAGCCAAAATGCTCTTCCCTCAGATATCCTAATTGCTTTCTCCTTTACCTCTCAGCCTTTTCTTGAATAACATCTTCTCAATGAGGCCTTCCCTGTTCACCCTATTTCACATTGAAACTGATTACCCTAGAATTTTATTTTCTTTTATCTTTCTTATTTTTTCCTGTGTGGATTATAACTATCTCATATTTTATATTTTTTTCTTATTTGTTCATTGTTAGTCATCCTATCACTAAATTGTAAGCTCTATAAGATTTGAATAAGTTTTTTTCTGTTTTGTTCATCGCTATACCTATAGGATTTTTATAGTGCTTGGCTTATAGGAATTTCTTAAAATACTTACAAAGGATTAATTGATTATATAATTAATTAATTAATTAAGTATTAGTTATGTATCAATTAATTATATGATTAGTTAAAAAGTAATGTCACAGGTAATACATGAATATTCTGACAAAAAATTCAAATACTAGAGGAATACATAATGTAAACCATTAATATCCTCTTTCACGCTCACACTTATTTTTACTCTTTTTTTTCCAGGAAAAAATATTGTTGCCAGTTTGGTGGACATAATTTAAAACATTTTACATGAATGTACAGACATATGTCCTTATGATACATTATTTTATATACCTTTTTTACATACCTGGAATTATAGTACACATATTTCTCTGGAATTTGCTTTTTTCTCTTAACAGTGTATCTTGGAAATCTTTCCAGGTAAGTACACTAATTGGTACAGGGAATTTGATTGCAAACAATATAAAACTGACTCTAGCATACTTAAATAGAAACGGATACTTGGAAAATATTGGGTAGTTCACAGAATTGATGCAAAGGCTAGAACTAAGCTTGAGAAAATGAACAGGAACTAAACAAAAGTGAGTGGCTGGCCACATAGCCAAAGTCATGCCACAGAAGTAGCCTGGCTAAATCACTGATGACACTGTGACTAGGTATTGTATACCTGTGCCTTAGGGTGAATTCAAAACTGTCTCTGCTTGTTTCTCTTGCAGGTTATGTTCTTCTAGAAGCGGACTCTGAGATGAAGATTAATAAGCAGGAAATTGATTAAGAAGTACTGTTGGGATCAATACACATGGAAGGAAAGGGATGGAAACAGGATTGGGCAAAGAGAAGCTGGTCTTATATACAGTTTCAGGGAAGTCCTCAGTTGACCACACTGGGATCTGTGAAGCTCATATGGCTTAGTAGAGTTATCCAGAGTTAATATGAAGGCAAGGGAATTAGGCCTTTATACTTCTACATTGTTAAGTTATTATATGTGGTCTGTTCTGAGAGCAGCATGTGACCTTAGACAAAGCATATTTCTTTAGTCAAGACACTTCACAAGCTGGCTGGCAGCTGAGGGCTGCATGCCAGCATCACTTCCATAAAGAGGAGGAAATAATCCCTTATTCCTGTCGGGGGATCTGGGTGGCATATCACAGAATCCACCACAGTGTGTCACTTGCTTATGATTCAAATTCCAGGTAAGAACATCTAATTGGATATGTTTAGGTACGTTCCTGTAGCATATTTGTCCAGATTAAAGGAAATCAATTATATACAACCTTTTGGATTTCTGTAGAGGAAGATAGGGCCTTGCCTCCCACATAAGCTTGCACAGTTAAAAAATCTCTCAAACATAGAAAGAGGATTCAGGCTTTGAAAAGTCAACTGCTCAGGTATCCCAGCTGACAAATATCCACTATACAGTAAGTCCTCACTTACCATTGTTGATAGGTTCTTGGAAACTGAAACTTTAAACAAAACGACCTATAACAAAACAATTTATTTTCTAAGCAACATTGAACAAGACTGCATTATTCAATGAGCTTCTGTATGTCTTTTCACTTGAAGTTGTAGTTTCCAAGGATCTGTTGATGATGTTAAGTGAGAACTTACAGTATATTTCACTAATTTTTAGCATACTGATCTCTAGGAGTCATGACACCTATTTGACCATTCCCCTACTATTGGATATATGTTTCTTTAGTTTTTCTACTTCATATAACATTAGAAAAATATATTTGTATGCAGAGTATCTACATTTTTATGTTTATTTAGGATAGGTTCCCAGAAGTGGAATTGCTTTTTCTTATAGAAGCATATTAACATTTGAGTAGATACTATCAAATTACATATCAAAAAGACCATATCGGTTTATATTCCCATTAATAGCAAATGAGTCCTCTTTATTCTATGCCCTAGCCAACATTAGATAGAGGCATCTTTTTAAATTTTCTTAATCTTACGGGCAAAACATAGTATTTTTTTGTTTGAATTTGCATATATCTTGCACTAACCACATTGAGCATATTTTTGTGCATTACTGATTATTCTGTGAATTGCCTGCTCAAATAATTTGACCATTGGATTATTTGTCATTTTCTTAATGATTGAAATACTTTGTATATTTTATCATTATTGTGTATGCTTCTAATATTTTCTCCTTTGTGCTATTTATCTTTTAATTTGTTTTATGTTCTCTTTCATATGGAAAATTTTATCATACCCGTTGATATATTACTTTTTTTGATTTTACCTTTTGGTGTTTGCTTAGAAAGGAAATCATAATTACAAATTATATATACTCAGCAATATACTCTTTATATCCTTTATATTTTCTTTCTTCTAATAGGTTGGATAGATGTTTTTCAAAGGCATTTCATGTCGAACATTTTTGAGTGTGGGGTATCATTAGAATCTCATTTTTTAAAAATAATTTTTTTTATTTTTAATTGACAAAATAATTAAATTTTATTTGAAAGAGAAAATGTACTCCTAGGTTACAATGTGATGTTTTGATCTGGTATACATTGTAGAAAGATTAGCACCTCTTGTATTATCCTGGATAGAGCTGGAGCCCATGTTACTAAGTGAAGTATCACAAGAATGGAAAAACAAGGACTACATGTACTCACCATCAAATTGGTATTAATTGATCAACACTTAAGTGCATGTATGGTAGAAACATTCATCAGGTGTCGGGTAGGTAGTAGGGAGGAAGGGATGGGTATATTCACACTTAATGGGTGCAGTGCACACTGTCTGGGGGATGGACATGCTTGCAGCTCTGACTATGGTGAGGCAAAGGCAATATATGTAACCTAAACATTTTTACCCCCATAATGTTCTGAAATAAAAAAAAATATAAAAATGTTCTGAAATAAAAAATATATATATAAATATAAAAAAAGAAAAAAGATAATTAACATACTCATCACCTCACCAACTCATTTTTTGTGTGTGTGGTGAGTATTGAAAATCTATCCTTTTAGTAATTCTGAAATACAGGATTTTTTTTTAGGAATTTTGCTATTTTTCCAACACTATTTATAGAATTGTACATTCTTTCCACTGTCTGCAACTACAGCATGCCACTCCAAAATATATCAATTTGACATTAGGATTATTTTAAGCTGAAGGTAATTTTTTAAAAAAGCAGATACAAGAAGAATGCTCTGCCTTTCCCTTATTTGCCTAAAAGCAGGACATTAAATTACAAAAGTGTCTCCTGCCCCCTCTACTAGGAATGATAAAGGTTGATCACTAAAAACAACTTTAGACCCTTAGCAGCCTGGAGAAGTCACCAGAAAAATCTTTATAATAAGCTTTACTAACTAGCCTTATTCTACCATTTATTTGCCTTTCCACAATTTGCCACCCCTAGAGACTCAAAATCTTTTTCCTTCCTTTGTCTCATCACTTTTTTTTTTATTTCAGCATATTATGAGGGTACAGATGTTTAGGTTACGTGTGTTGCCATTGCCCCTCGCCCTAAGTCCGAGTTTCAAATATGTCCATCCTTCAGGTGGTGCGCATTGCACTCTTTGTGTATGCAAATACCCGTCTCCTCCTCTCTCCTCCCCCTCCCCCTCCCCCCTGCCCAACATCCAATAGATGTTATTCTTATATGTGCATTTATATGTTGATCAGTTAATACCAATTTGATGGTGAGTACATGTGGTGCTTGTCTTTCCATTCTTGGGATACCTCGCTTGTGTCTCATCATTTTTTAAAAAATGTATTGTTTTTTTCTGAAGATGCTATGTAAGCTGGATTTCTAAGCCACCTGTTTGAGATTTACTCATTCTCTGGGCATATCCTATGTATATATGAAATATAGATGCTAATAAACTGTTTTTCTCTTGTTAATCTGTCTTTTGCCAAAGGGGCTCCAGCCAATGAACATAAGATGGAAAGAAGGAAAAATTGTTTTCCCTCCCCTATACCACATTGATAATAAATGCCTCTTTAATTATATACTGTAATAGTACATTTTCCCTTCTAGATAAAATTCATTTCATTTTTAAATTTTTTCTAGTTATATCAACATATTATTTTAGGAGCCAAATGTTTCCATTATATTTATTGCAAAAACAAACATTTCTGTCTCTCCTCAATTTTCCCATCCCCTGAGGCATTTACATTTGTTTCTACTAGCTCTTCATTTTGATATTTATCTCCATGTACCTAAATAACATTCTTTCATTGATATATCTTAACATTTCAATTTTAGAACTGTTTATTGACTTCTTGTCCTGAGATACAAGAACTTAGCTTTCTTCCTTTTCTTCCCTCAATTCATACCATACTCACATACTATATTGTAAATATTTTTAAATTTTCTATATATTGTAATCTTTTGACATCTCAAAAAATCTTTCTGGATAGGGAGAGACTGTTCTTCTTTGGGCTGGCCAATTCTTAAGGATGACAAAGGGCCAAGTCAGAGCATATATTTGTTATGCAGCCTAACCAATCCAGAATCATATCTCCTCTATCTGGCCTATGCATCCCAGGATATAATATTCCTTTGCCTTAATCATACCAAGGCTAGGTGCCAGGAAACTAGAGACTAGCCCTATAGCTCACAGCCTACAGAAATTATTCAAACTAGCCAATGCTAAACTGTTCACCCTGACTTTCCTTGCTTTTCCTGCTGAAACTCCAATTAAAGCAGTGACCTGAACCTTCTTGCTCCTGTCTTCTACTTCTTTACCACTCTGATGTCTTTCCCATTTGGCCCTGCATGGTGTGCTGTGCCTCCTTTCTCTAGGGCCTATCAGTATAATAAGCTTTGTTTTTTCCTAAGACTCTCTTGCATCTCCTTTTATGGCCATACCTGATTGACCATCTCGTGAGAAAATGCAAAATACATACTGCTTACAAATTCTTATCCTGCCAATTACCTTGCATGCCCATATAGCTACCATATTTTCTTGCTTTCCTTCACAACCCAGCCTAGTGGAAGATGTATCTAAACACTTCCCCATGTTGCATTAACTTAAACTACCCAAAGTCATTTCTTCCTCCTACTGCCTCCTCTTTCCTCCTCACTGAAACTTATTGTCAAGGTCAATAGACCTCTGTGCTACCAAAACCAGTAGTTCTCATTTTACTTTTCTGCAGGACTTGATGTAGCTGACAATTTTCTCTTTGAAATCTTCATGTTCTGGCTTCTGTGACCCAACTATGGCCCACATTTTCCTGGTTTCCTTCCTATCTTTCTGATCATTTATCCTCAGTCTTTTTTGGAAATTCTTTAGATCTTTCATATCATTAAATTTTAGACTTTCTTAGGGTTCAAACATTGGCTCTCATTTCACATTATGTATTTTGTTTTAGGTGAGCTTACCCAGTCCCATGACTTCACTTTACTTTGTTAAATAATTCATTAAAACTTGATATTCTTTAACATTATTTAATAAATTTTATTAATTCTGAATATTTTATTCAGAAAACTTTAAACTCATGGAAGTAGCTCAATCACTCCAGGCAATAAAGCCCCCAATCCCCCTGCCCAATCATAAAACACAAAAACTAATGAAGAAAAAACACATAATTGTCCCTTTAGGTATATTCAGAGCTATAAGTTACATATACTTTTTTTTTATTTCAGCATATTATGGGGGTACAGATGTTTAGGTTACCTATGTTGCCCTTGCCCTCCCCCCCCCCAAGTCCGAGTTTCAAATATGTCCATCCTTCGGGTGGTGCGCATTGCACTCTTTGTGTATGCAAATACCCGTCCCCTCCTCCCTCCTCCCCCTCCGGATAGAGCTTGGAATGCATTCTACTAAGTGAGGTATCCCAAGAATGGAAAGACAAGCACCACATATACTCACCATCAAATTGGTATTAACTGATCAACACATAAATGCACATATACCCATACTTTTTTAGTTCACCCATGAAATTGAGGCAGAAATATTGAAAGGTTGGGTTAAACATTAGTTGAAATGGAATAAAGTCCTGGATACCTGTAGCATTTCAATATAAATTGTCTTAGAAATGATTTTAAAAATCTACTTTAAGAATTATCAATACTCAATACTTAGTAGCTTTGGTTTAGTTGACCAAATTGGGTCCTCTAAGAAAACTGCAGAATATTTAGTGTGAAATACGTACTAATAATTTGCTTGGAAAAAAGTAGTAAAAATAGTGGTTAATTCTTTAAAAAAAAAAGATACAACATTAGAAATGACATAACCTTCAAAGAATGAGACAATGAACAGTTATTTTTAATTTATTTTGACTTGTTTATTTGCTTATTTTCCTCCATCTAATCAACCTCACTGTCTTCTTTACCACAACTATGTCCCATAGCTTTATAATGAATTGGGATGCAATTTGCTTCATTTTTAGGAATCTCTGTTTGCTTTTGGTACACACTGATCTTTAGTTTTTTGTGGTAAAATCCCTTTTCTTATTGTTTCCATCAGGACACTCCTTGCTTTAGTGATTATTGGTACAGTTGATGGACATTGATTTAAACCGGAACTAACTGAAGATGGTGAAGACTGGGACACTGACAGAACCCAAGGGCTTGAAATGCAAGATGATGGTGATTGTACAAAAGAAAACAATGACTGTAGGGTAAAAGATTTTGGTGACTTCAAACTTGAAGCTGTTGACTGTGCAACTGAAGACCTTCTTGATTGTGCAACTGAAGATGCTGATGATTGTGCAACTGAAGATCTTGATAATTGTCCAACTGAATATTTTGATGAATATGCATCTGCACGTCTTGATGAGGAGGCAACTGACCTTTTTGGCACCTGGCCAACTGAATGTCCGGGTGATGTAATCAAAGATCTTGATGTTTTTGGACAAGAAGATGTTGATGATTGAGGAAATGAACTTTGTGATGTTTGTGCAATTGAAGAACTTGGTAATGGTGAAATTGAAAATCTTGATGGTGATGGAAGTGAAGATCCTGATTTTGATTGAATTGAAGATCTTGGTGATTTTGCAGCTAAAGGTCTTGGTGGCTGTGTGAATGAAGATTTCACAGATTGAGAAACTGAAGGTCTTGGTGTAACTGTGCTCTTTAACTGAATATTAGGAGAAGTTAGTAAAGGAGACAGAGGTGGAGGCATCTCCTGATCTTTACCATGTGAGAATAGATTATCCAGTGTTGATTCATAATATTGAAAAGGTCCAGGTACTGGAGGAGAGAAGTCTGCTTTAGGTGGAATAATTGGAAGAGCTGCTTCAGGAGTAGCCTGCAGGCAATCAGGAGGTGATGTTTCTGCTGGAGTTCTCAAAACAGGTGATGGAAGCTGACTTGGGAAATGTATGGTTGGGGAAGGATTTGCCTTCCTTGAAGCTCTTAATAGAGTTACCCAATCAGGTGGTAATGGAGGTGGTGAATTTGGTGCTGTAGGGCTGACAAATACCTCTGTTTTAAGACACCGTCGAGGTTGTGGTTGCAACTCTTCTCCCACTCCAGTTCCATAACTGACATAGGTAAATGAATTTTTTAGGTCTCCAGCTCCATGCACTGGCAAATGAAGAGAGCTGGATAGCACCTTTCCTACAGCTGTTGTTACCAGCTTACTTATTTCATTAAATTGGAAAGTGGAAAATGACGAGTTTATAGCTGGTCGATCCACATATGAATAAGAGGCCTCACCACAAGCAGCTGAAATGTGGTCCATTAAAACATCAACTTCTGTAAGTTGGCATTGAGACTCACCTTCTGGTTCATTGGGATACTCAGTGTGCTTCTTCTTTTGCTTGACCTTTCCCCCCTTTTGTTCTTTACTCTGAAGTGTTATGCCTTCCTTACGAAGTTCAAAGCAATAAGAAGTATCAGGAAAAGTCTTTACACTTTCTGTATCATCTTGGCAATAAGGAATAGGCATATTGAGAAGTGAGGTTTGTACAGAAGCTTCATGTGTTTCAAAAATTTTAGGAGATAGTGGCTTGGAGGAGTATGCCTGCTGCATTTGAATAGTTGTACTTTCAATAGTCTTTTTTGATATTGGAGTTTCCAAAGACAATTCTTCATTTGGACCCTTGTGTCTAATACCATTAGTTAACTGAATTACACGTTTTTGTAAAGCTTTAAGTCTGAAAGAGGTTCTATCAACCTCTTCGGATAGTTCCCCAAGTAGGTCTTCACCATATTTATTTAGATTATTTATTTGTATAGCTATATTGTTTAAAGACGTATGGATTACATTAACTAACTCATCTTGAATTTCTCTGGGCATCGCTAGTTGATTTGGATGCTCTTCATATTTTTCTTCATTTAAAGACATTTTAAATTTGTGTTAGTTCAATAAAAAAGTTTGGAGACACCTCTGTCTTACCCCATTGCAACATCCACAACTCTTTTTAGATCGGCTTGGGCTTCAATTTTTCTGCCTTGCCAGCAACATCAGAGTCTGGCAGAGGCTGCTCTGATCTCAGGAAGAGAGTCCAGTGCTTCTCAGTTTTTTACTAGTAACTAGGCAACGAAGCTCTGTGTCAGAATCTTTGGTGTGTCAGCAATGAGAGAACAATCTCTTAAAGTCATAATAACACTCCTATGGCTTGCCCCCTGCTGGATCTATTTCACATAGGTAGAGAAAGACCAGCTAGAGAACAGGGACAAGGCTAAACTAACCTTTCATTTAAAATTTGTCTAAGTGTGTTTCTGTGTTTCAGTACAAACTCTCCCCAATTCCTTCCATGACTTCAAATACCATTCAGCTACTCTCTGATTACAAAATTATCTTTCACTTGAGATGTCTCTTCTAAGCTCCATTTGGATATCTCACAACTTTCTTAAACTTGTTATTTTGATAATCTACTGAAATCTGCCTGGCCTCTCTGTACCCCTTATCTCTGAGTATGGCAATTCTCTATATGTAGCTACTCCTGCTGGAGACCTGGTAATTAGCTTTATCTTTGAAATTTCTCCCTTATTTCCACACCCTACCTCATGCCTGGTCAGATCTAGACCAAATATACTGCAAAATGTATCTACAGCTCCATGACTACCCAACCCCCACTAGAGTAAATGTCACCAGCATTTCTCACAGGATGACTAGTACAGTCTCCTAAGCAGTGTTTCTGATAAATTCTTGCCTTCTTCCAATTTTTGCTCCCTACTTCTACCCACATATTGTATCTATCCATGCAAGTGATTCTAAGGTATTGTGTACTTAAAAATTTGTTAAGAGTATGGGTCTCATGTTAAATGTTCTTACCAAAACAAACAAAAATCAAAACAAAACAACAATCACCACCAATAACAGCAACAAGAGGACACAAGGAAACTTCTGGATGTGAAGGATGTGTTTATTACTTGGATTATGGTGATAGTAACATGAATGTATACATATGTCCAAACTTACCAAAGTGCGTGAATTAATTACTTGCAGCTTTTTTGTAGCAATTATACTTCAATGAAGCTGGCAAAATAATAAAATTATAGAATGACAGAAAAAATTCCAATCTAAATTGAGATGGGCTAATTCTGGGCTAAGAATG
>NW_012154840.1:1352439-1352977 GCF_000956105.1 Propithecus coquereli
AACATAAAATAGCATGTTTGAATTAAAATGAAGTGTATATTACATATCAACAAATTTCAATGTAATAAACATCATTTAAAATGAACAGGGGAGTTTTTGAAGCACCAGGGATGCAGTAGTGAATAATACACAGAAACTCACTGCCTGCCTGGGTCTTAGATTCTACCGGGAGAGATGAGAAAAATAAGCAATTCAATCAATATATAATATATTTTTAGG
Organism: Propithecus coquereli; assembly: GCF_000956105.1. Classification (NCBI taxonomy): domain Eukaryota; kingdom Metazoa; phylum Chordata; class Mammalia; order Primates; family Indriidae; genus Propithecus; species Propithecus coquereli. The sequence continues at coordinate 1,352,659 of NW_012154840.1, forward strand.
TGGTGATAAATTTTATGAATGAATATAGAGGTGATAAAGAGGCTAGATGTTTGGAGGGGAGAGATTGTCAAGAAAGACCTCTCTGTAGAAGTGATATTTGAAGAGAATCTTAAATTCAAATTGTGAGAGACATCTAAAACAAAGTGCCTCACATGAAAATAAGAGCACAGATAACAACAAAGGAAAGTTACAGTTACAAAACTTATGTCAGTCAGGTTGAATTCATCTACACATGATCAACAAAACACATGAAAAATACTTCATTAAAAGTACAACCTTGGCCGGGCGCGGTGGCTCACGCCTGTAATCCTAGCACTCT
>NW_012154840.1:1354212-1375617 GCF_000956105.1 Propithecus coquereli
TAAAGTATACCCTAACTTATGTTGGCTATAGTCACATTGTTGTGCTATCAAATTTTGTTAATTCTAAGTATCTAACTATATTTGTGTACCCATTAACCATCTGCCCTTTAGCCCCCCCTTCCCTGCTACCCTTCCCAGCCTCTGGTAACCATTATTCTAATGTCCTGTCTCCATGAGATCAATTGTTTTAATATTTAGTTCCCACAGATGAGTGAGAACATGGGAGATTTGTCTTTCTGTACTTGGTTTATTTCAATTAATATGATGTTTTCCAGTTCTCTCCAAGTTGTTGCAAATGGCAGGATTTCATTAATTCTTACAGCTATATAATATTCTGTTATGTATATGTACCACAATATCTTTATCTAGTCGTTCTTTGATGGACACTTTGGTTGTTTCCAAATCTTGGCTATTGTGCATAACACTCAAATAAATATGAGAGTTCAGATACCTTTTCCACACTGAATTTTCCTCCTTTGGATGTATAATGAGCAGTGGGATTGCTGGGACATATGGCACTCCTAGTTTTAGTTTTTTTGAGGAACATCCATATTGTTCTGCATAGTGGTTGCACTAATTTACATTCTCACTGTTAGTGTAGTGTACAAGGGTTCCCCTTTCTGCACATCCTCACCAGAATTTGTTATTACCTGTCTTTTTGATAAAAGCCATTTTAACTGGGATGAGATGATATCTCATTGTAGTTTTGTTTTCCATTTCTCTGATGACTAATGATGTTGAGTGTGTTTTCATATGTGTTAGCCATTTCTATGTCTTCTTTTGAGAAATGTCTACTCAGATCTTGTGCCTATTTTTTTAATTTGATTATTTGATTTTTTTCTATTGAGTTGTTGGAGCTCCTTATATATTCTAGTTATTAATCCCTTGTCATACTGGTAGTTTGCAAATAATTTCTCCCATTCTGTGAATTGTCTTTTTTCTTTGTTGATTGTTTCCTTTGCTGTGCAGAAGCATTTTAGCTTAAAGTGATCACATTTGCCAAATTTTGCTTTGGTTGCTTATGTTTTGGGGGGCATTACTCAAGAAATCATTGCACAGACCAATGTCCTGAAGTGTTTTACCAATGTTTGCTTTTAGTAGTTTCATAGTTTCAGATCTTTGATTCAAATTGTTAATCCATTTTGATTTTATTTTTGAATATGGCAAGAGATAAGGTCTAATTTCATCCTTCTGCATATGGATATCCAGGTTTCCCAGCATGATTTATTGAAGACACTGTCCTTTCCCAATGTATGGTCCTGGAACCCTTGTGAAAGATAAATTCAATATAGATTGTGTATTTATTTCCAGGTTGTCTGTTCTGTTCGATTATTCCAGGTATCTGTTTTTTTTTAAACTGCTGAATAATTATTTATTACTCTGAAAAATATGAGTCTATTTTGATAGCATGTCAAATATAAGTAGTATGAAGTTGTTTGTTTTTTTAAATAGATTTTGTTTTTTAGAGAAATTTTAGGTTCACAGCAAAATTGAGAGGAAGTTACAAAGGTATTTCATTTATTCCCTGCCCTCACACATGCACAACTTACTCTGTTACCAACATCTTCCACCCCAGTGGTACATTTGTCACAATTGATGAACCTTCATTGACACAACATAATCACTCAGACTCCATAGTTTCCATTAGGGTTCATTCTTGGTGTTACACGCTCTATGGGTTTGGACAAATGTACGATGACATGTATCCACCAGTACAGTATCACACAGAGTAGCTTCACTGTCATAAAAATCCTGTATGCTTCACCTATTCATCCCTCCTGCCCTCGAACCTCTGTCAATCCATGATCTTTTTACTATCTTAATAATTTTGCATTTTCTTGAGTGTCATGCAGTTGGAATTATATAGTATTTAGCCTTTTTAGATTGGCTTCTTTACCTAGTAATATGCATTTAAGTTTATGTCCTTTTATGGCTTGATAGCTGATTTCTTTTTAGTGATGAATAATATTTCATTGTCTAGATGAACCACAGTCTATTCATTTACTTATTGAGGGACAACTTGGTTTCTTCCAAGTTTCGGCAATTGTGAATGAAGCTGCTCTAAACATGCATGTGCAGGTTTTCATGTTGACATAAATTTTTGGGTAATTATCTTTTTTGGTAAATGCCAAGGAGAGCAATTTCTGGATCCTATAGTAAGAGTATGTTTGGTTTTATAAGAACCCGCCAAGCTGTCTTCCCAAGTGTCGGTACCATTTTGCACCCCCATCAGCAACGAATGAAGGTTCCTGTTGCTCCAAATTCTTGCCAGCATTAGGTGTTGTCAGCATTCCAGATTACAGCCTGCCCATTTTTGTAAATAAAGTTTTATTGGAACACAGCCATGACCTTCTGTTTTTGTATTATCTTCAATACTTTCATGCTTCAACAGTAGAGGTGAGCAGTTATGACAGGGACATAATGATCATTAAAAAAAAAAGCCTAAAATATTTACTACCTGGTCCTTTACAGAAAAGGCTTGGTGACCTGTGGCCTAACAGAACAGCTATTTTCAATAGAGAAGGTGTGTTGGTGTTGGAGCTGCTACTTGGAATGGAAGTGTGAGGAAAAGGGGATTCCAGGCACAGGGAATCATCAGAGCAAGGACATAGGGCCTGCCCAATATGGGGAAGCAGGATAGTCTTCCTGACTCAGCTCTCTAAGCCTCTCCTCAGCTCTGAGCTAGAAAGGAATGGATTCAATTTTTCTACATCTCATGGAAGAGAGAGAGGATGAATGAGCTGATGTCTGTAAATGCCTTGAGCAAAATATGAGAAAAGTATCCATTTATCAAAAAACATTATTTCTATTTTATTGTTAAATGAATGCTAATTTTGTCTTTCTTTCTTTCTTTCTTTCTTTCTTTCTTTCTTTCTTTCTTTCTTTCTTTCTTTCTTTCTTCTTTCTCTCTCTCTTCTTCCCTCCTTCCCTGCATTCCTTCCTTCCTTCCTTTCTTTCTTTCTTTCTTTCTTCCTAACCTCAGCTGCCAATTTCATCCTTCTTGTTGTTCTGCCTTGAAAAACAAAATAAAACAAACCCAGGCAAACCATCACAAACTGTAATGTGTTTACTTAGAAGGAATGTATTTTCATTCTTTTTCAGATAGGTAATATACTCCTGGGGGCCAAAATTCAAAGGGTTAAAGAGTGTGCAGAGAAACATCTCCATCCTATTCTGTAGCCTCCCTATTCTTCACCCTGGAGGCAGATGATGGTACCAGTTTCATGCACTTTATATCCTTCTAGCTATATTTTCTGCAGGTACAAATATTTTCACATGTATTATTTTTATTTCCTTTAACACAAATCACTACCTCATATATAGATATATACATACACATATGTTACTATAACCACTTTTCACTTTGCTTTTTCCCCTTAGAAGCAGTGTTAGAAAGTGTTCTGCATCAACACATCCAGTGCCTTCTCATTCTATTTTTATTGCTGCACAGTGCTCTATGTGGATGCACCATATCATTTTTAAGTGTTATAGAAGCAAATCAATGCTGTTGCTCTCTCCCCCCTTTCCTGCCAGGAACAAGCCCTGGACAACATTGCTGGGTTCGGGCAATGGGGCCAAGAGCAGTGACTAGGTAGAAGTTTATGGTGCTGATTGATGGCTTTGACACAGCCCTTCTGTGTTCCTCCATAGGCAAATCTAGGGGAAGGGAGAGATAGATGCCAGGAATCTTGCAGGCAGGGTTCTTCTGCCTCCTTTGGCTGCTGGGGTGAGGTTTGGCTTCAGAGGTGGGATTATCCCTGTCCCTGTGGTTCCTCTTCTTCAGGCTGCTGGTGGGGAAAGGACTTGTTGGAAATGGAAGACATCATGATTATTCTGATGTCATGGGATCAGGTGAGTGTATAGTGGTAGTGGCATTTGGCAGGTGTATTAGACATGGCTTTTTGATTGAAAGCTATAAATACCTGCTTCAACCTAGCTTAAGCATAAAGAAGTATTTGTGGGTATATGAGGGCAAACAAGGAAATTTAGGATTCGTGGCACTCATCACTAGTTTTCTACCTGATATGTAATTCCTCTGTCTTCTCAATATGCCAAATTAAAAACACCCAGCTTTCCAGACTTCCTTGCAGCTAGGGGTGGCCATGCGACGCTTTTCTGAACACTGAGATGTAAGTAGAAGTATATACGGTTAGACTTCTGGGAATATATTATTTTTCTGATAAAAAGGGATGCACTCCTTGGGTACATGCTTTATTGCCCTTTTTATCTGGAATATGGCTATGATACCTGGAGATGTAGTGATCATCTTAGGAGCATCATTGGAGTCACATAATGAGGAAGGCAGAACAAAATGGTCACTGATGCCATCATGGAGCCAGCATACCAGATCTTGCCTGCTGGCCCTTTGATCATTTACTACCTGAGAAAAATAAACTCCTCTATGGCTACGCTCTGGAGCTGGGCTTTTGTTACGCGCAGTTGAACATAGGCCTAGCCTTAATTCAGGGCAACTGAATTCTGGGATTTGTAGAGTGCCAAGTCTCCCTGTCTCTTTCTCTCCAGTTTATTCTCTCAGAGTCTTCCCTGGGGGGATTCTAGTACTAGAAGCTCTGGAATCTACTCCTTATTTTTTTTTATTTCAGAATATTATGGGGGTACAAAGGTTTAGGTTACATATATTGCCTTTATTCCACCAAGGTGGGGCTTCAAGTGTGTCCATCCCCCAGACAGTGTGCACTGCACCCATTCGGTGTGAATATACCCATCTCCTCCTCCTCTCAACCTTCCCAACAACCAATGAATGTTACTACTATATGTGCACTCAAACGTTGATCAGTTAATACCAATTTGATGGTGAGTACATGTGGTGATTTTTTTTTCCATTCTTGTGACACTTCCCTTAGAATGGGCTCCATCTCTATCCAGATAATACAAAAGGTGGTAGATCACCATTGTTTTTTGTGGCTGAGTAGAACTCCATGATATACACACACCACATTTTCTTAATCCATTCATGTATTGATGGTCACCAGACTTCGAGCTATACTACAACACTATAGTAACTAAAGGAACATGGTAATGGCACAAGAACAGAGACATAGCCCAATGGAACAGGACTGAGAACGCAGGTATAAAATCATCCCTATATAGCCATCTAATCTTTGACAAAGCAGACAAAAACATACACTGGGGAAAAGAATCCTTATTCAATAAATGGTGCTGGGAAAATTGGATAGCCACGTGTAGAAGACTAAAACAGGGTCTGCCCCTTTCGCCTCTCACAAAAATCAACTCATGGTGGATAACAGACTTAAACCTAAGGCATGAAACTACAAGAATTCTAGAAGAAAATGTTGGAAAAACTGTTACAGAGATTGGCTTAGGGAAATAATTTGTGAAGAAGACCCCAAAGGCAATCACAGCAACAACAAAAATAAATAAATGGGACCGGATCAAATTAAAAAGCTTCTACACAGCCACAGAAACTATCTCAAGAACAAATAGACAACCTACAAAGTGGGAGAAAACTATGAAGTTGCTTACACAGCACTTGGGAATAAAAGTGAGTGCAAGTAGGTGAGGTTCTCTTTGACTTGCATATTACTAATTTTTTTTTTATTTTAAAATTTATGGGGGTATATCCACACCAATCACCCATGCATGATTTCTGCTGAGTTTTACTTCCCTCTCTGCACATGTGTGGTCATAAGTTAGTTCCAATTTAATAACCACTACGTGCGGTGTTTGATTTTCCATTCTTTAGTTACTTCGCTTAGGATAACAGTCTCCAGTTTCATCCAAACTGTTGAAAAAGACCTTAATACATCCTTCTTCATGGCTGAGTAGTATTTCATCATATACATGTACCACGTTTGTTAATCCACTCATGAATTGATGGGCACTTGGGTTGATTCCACATCTTTTCAATTCTGAACTGTGCTGCAATAAACATTCGGCTGCAGGTGTGCTTTTGAAAAAATGATTTCTTTCCCTTTGGATAAATATGCACTAGTTGGATTTCTGGATCAAAGGGTAGGTCTTCTTTTAGTTCTTTGAGAAATATCCATACTGTTTTTCATAGATGTTGTATGAATTTGCAGTCCCGCCAAAGGTGTATAAGCATATCTTTCTTTCTGCATCCACACCAGCATCTATTGTTTTTGGACATTTTAATAAACACCATTCTAATGGAAGTAATGTGTTATATCATTATGGTATTAATTTTCATTTTCCTAATGATTGCTTAAGTGGCTCATATTTTCAAGTATTTTTTGGACATTTGTTTATATTCTTTTGAAAACATCCTGTTCATGTCTTTTGCCCACTTTTTAATGTTGTTTTTTTTTTCTTGCTGATTTGCTTGAGATCTTTGTAGATTCTGGTTATTAGATCTATCGGATCTATAGCTTCCAAATATTTAACCGCATTCTGTATGTTGTCTGTTTTTTGTGTTATTTTTCTAGCTTTGCAGAAGCTTTTTAATTTAATCAAGTCCAATTGATTTATTTTTGTTGTTGCTGTGATTGCCATTGGGGTAATCTTCATGATTTCTTTGCCAAGGCCAATACCTTGAAGAGTTTTTCCAACATTTTCTGCTAGAATTCTTATGGTTACATACCTTATATTCAAGTCTTTTATCCATCTTAAATTAATTTTTGTGAGTGGTGAAAGATATGGATCCGATTTCTTCCTTTTGCATGTGGCTACCCAATTTTCCCAGCACCATTTATTGAATAGGGATTCTTTGCCCCAGTGTGTATTGTTGCGTGCTTTGTTGAATGTGGATGGCTTAACATCTGGGTTCTCTTTTCTGTTCCATTTGTCTATGTCTGTATTTTATACCAACAATGTACTGTTTTATCTAAGAGCCATGTAGAACAGTTTGAAGTCTGGTAATGTGATAACTCCACATTTGTTCTTTTTTATTAAGCTTTCTGTGGCTATTCAGGCTCTTTTCCGGTTTCAAAGGAAGTGTAGATTATTTTTTTTCTAGATCTGTGAAATAGGACATTGATATGTTGATGGGGATTGCATTGAAAATGGAAATCACTTTGGGTAGTATGGACATTTTAACAATGTTGATTCTACTATCCATGAGCATTATATGCTTCCCGTTTGTTTGCATCACCTTGAAATTCTTTCTTAAGTGTTTTATAGTTATGTTTGTACAGATCTTTCATCTCCTTAATTAAGTATATTCCTAGGTTTTTATTTTCTTTGTAGTTACTGTGAATGATATTGAGTCTTTGGTTTGACTCTCATCTCAACTATTATTGGTGTATAGGAATGCTACCGATTTGTGTACATTGATTTTGAAACCTGAGACTTTGCTGAATTTTTTTTTTTATTTCTGTATATGATCGGGATACAAATGTTTAGATTACGGATGTTGCCCTTAGCCCCCTTTCGCTCCCACCCCGAGGCAAAGCTTCAAGCTTGTCCATCCCCCAGACGGTGCGTATCGCACTCATTGTGTATGTATATACCCATCCCCTATTCCCCCATTCCATCTGCCCAACGCCTGATAAATGTTATTCCTATATGTGCACTTAGGTGTTGATCAGTGAAACCAATTTGCTGGTGAGTAAATGTGGTGCTTATTTTTCCATTCTTAGGATACTTCACTTAGTAGGATGTGTTCCAGCTCTATCCAGGAAAATACAAGAGGTGCTATATCACCATTGTTTCTTAAAGCTGAATAGTACTCCATGGTATACGTATACCACATTTTATTAATCCACTCATGTATTGATGGACACTTGGGTTGTTTCCACATCTTTGCAATTGTGAATTCTGCTGCTATAAACATTCGAGTGCAGATTTTTTTTTATAGAACGTCTTTTGTCCTTTTGGGTAGATGCCCAGTAATGGGATTCCTGGATCAAACAGTAGATCTACTTGTATCTGTTTCAGGATCTCCATATTGCTTTCCACAGAGTTCACACTAGTTTTCAGTCCCACCAGCAGTGTATGAGCGTTCCTATCTCTCCACATTCACGCCAACATTTATTGTTTTGGGACTTTTTGATAAAGGCCATTCTCACTGGAGATAAGTGATATTTCATTGTGGTTTTGATTTGCATTTCTCTAATGATTAGAGATGTTGAGCATTTTTTCAAATGTTTCTTGGCTATTATTCTGTATTTTTTTGAAAAGTTTCTGTTCATGTCCTTTACCCACTTTTTGATAGGGTCGTTTGATTTCTCTTGCTGCTTTTCCTGAATTCCAAATAGATTCTAGTTATCAGCCATTTATTGGATGTGTAGCATGCGAAAATTTTCTCCATTCTGTGGGTTCACTGTTTGCTCTCGTGACAGTATATTTGGCTCTGCAGAAGCTTTTGAATTTGATCAGATCCCATTTATTTATTTTTGTTGTTGCCGTGATTGTCTTTGGGGTCTTCTTCATAAATTCTTTGCCCAGGCGAAAGTCTATAAGAGTTTTTCCAATATTTTCTCCTAAAATTCTAAAAATTTCACACCTTAGGTTTAAGTCTCTTACCCACCATGATTTGATTTTTGTGAGAGGTGAAAGATGTGGATCCTTTTTCAGTCCTGTACATGTGGCTATCCAGTTTTCCCAGCACCATTTACTAAATAAGGATTCTTTTCCCCAGTGTATGTTTTTGTCTGCTTTGTCAAAGATTAGATGGCTATACGAGGATGGTTTAATATCTGGGTTCTCATTTCTGTTCCACTGGTCAATGTCCCTGTACTAGTGTCAGCATCAAGCTGTTTTCATTACTATAGATTTGTAGTATAGTTTGATGTCTGGTAAATTGATACCTCCAATTTTGTTTTTATTGGCTAGGATTGCTTTTGCTATATGGGGTCTTCTCTGGTTCCATACGAAGTGTAAAATTATTTTTTCTATATCTGTGAAAAATGATGTTGGTATTTTAATAGGGATTGCATTGAATCTGTAGATCACTTTGGGAATTATAGACATTTTAACAAAGTTTATTCTGCCAATCCATGAACATGGTATGGTTTTCCACCTGTTTACATGTTCTGCTATTTCCTTCCTCAGTGTTTCATAGTTCTCCCTGCAGAGGTCTTTTACCTCCCTAGCTAAATATATTCTTAAGTACTTTATTTTCTTTGTTGCTATTGTGAAGGGTATTGAGTCTTTGATTTGGTTCTCAATTTGACTCTTATTGGAGTATATGAATGCATCTGATTTGCGTGTATTGATTTTGTATCGTGAGACTTTACTGAATTCATTTATCAATTCCAGGAGTCACTTGGTTGAATCCTTGGGGTTTTCTAGTTATAATATCATATCATCAGCAAAACATGAGACTTTGATCTTAATTCCCCTCTCTTGTCTAATTGCTGTAGCAAGGACTTCCAGCACTATGTTGAATAGAAAGGGAGATAGTGGGCAACCTTTCCTGGTTCTAGTTCTAAGTGGGAATGCTTTCAATTTTTCCCCATTCAGTATGATGTTGGCTGTGGGTTTGTCATATATGGCTTGTATCATTTTTAGGTGAGCCCCATCTATGCCTATTTTGTTAAGTGATCTTATCATAAAACGGTGTTGAATTTTTGTAAATGCTTTTTCTGCGTCTATTGAGAGGATCATATGGTCTTTTTTTTTTGCTTCTATTTATATGGTGAATTACATTTATGCATTTTTGTATGTTCAACCATCCTTGCATTTCTGAGATGAAGTCCACTTGGTTGTGATGGATTATTTTCTTGGTAAGCACCTGGATTCCGTTTGCCAGATTGTTGTTGAGAATTTTTGCATCTATATTCACAAGATATTTTGGTCTGTAGTTCTTTTATTTAAATTGGCCTCCCATTCCCATTTATAGGGTGTGACTGCAGCACGTGTTGGGTAAGAACTTTTGGCTTTGCTTATGGTTGATTTGATGACAATCTAGAGTAATATAACAAGAACAGTTTTCATGACATTGATGTAACCTGACACCCAAGGAGAGTGAATTGTAATGTGCATGCATGAACAATTATGACTTCACTGTACTAGTCAGTAGGGTGCTATATTCCATTGATTTAGTATGTTTACTGTGTAGCCAGCACATTCAAAATTACTGTGTGAGTGGAGCAATGTATCTGCATCAAATTTTGCATTAAGCTGGACCATTGCTTCATGGAAACTATTCAGATGATTCAGAAGGCTTTTTGAGATGATGCAATGAGTTTAGCACAAATAAAAATGTGGCAAAAATGCTTCAATGATGGTCAAGAATCTGTTGAAAGTGATCCATATTCTGGAAGGCTTGCAAGAAGCAAAACACCTGTGAATATTGAACATGTACAAGTTAGGTTAAGAGATGCTAGGAGAACTATATGAAGTCCCAAGGTGCCTATTTTGAAGGAGAATGAGGTGTCATTGTCTTATTTATGTGCAATGTCTCTTGTATCTTGTATCATCTTCAATAAATGTCTCTATTTTTTGTATTATATGGATGGATGCTTTCTAGAAAGACCTCGTAGACACTCTTAGCATGGTGATTTTCTTAATTGCTAGTTGTTTGTAGGCTGTAGCAGAGGGGAGCTATGTATTTGTACAGATTCTGTGTCTCTCTTTAACAAGGGAGGATGGCAGTCTTTGAAAGCCTTTCTCTTTCCTCATCCCTGTGGTCTTCTTAACAGTGAGAATTGTATTGTCCTGCCCAGTTTAATCTCTTTAGATAGGAGGTGGTGCTTGTGGGTGGTAATCAACCACACCCAGTATGATTGTGTCAGTAAATGTTGTAAAGTGCTGTGCAGATTGACCTCCCTCTCAGTAGGTGGCACTTCCCAAGAGGGAAGCATTGCTGCATTGTTGCTTTGGGGGCCTGTGACCACCTCTTTCCCCTCAGGAAAAGCACTTGAATGCCTCAGGTGGTTCGTGGAGCCCTGGAACTTCAAGTTGAGTCCTTGTTCTCCACCACAGCAAAGATAGGTGGGAGAGTGATGCTGGGTGGGGTTTTTGGGCGAGCGCAGGCTCCTTCAGCCTCCACAAAAGCCTGTAAGGGATTGTTTGATTTTTTCGAGTTCTAGATAGATTCTTGTTATCAGCCCTTTATCGGATGTGTAGAGAGAAAATATTTTCTCCCATTCTGTAGGCTGTCTATTCGCTCTAATGATAGTTTACTTGGATGTACAAAAGCTTTTTAATTTGATCAGGTCCCATTTATTTATTTTTATAGCTGCTGTGATTGCTTTGGGGGTCTTCTTCATAAATTCTTTGCTTAGGCCAATGTCTGAAAGAGTCTTCCTTACGTTTTCTTCTAGGATTCTTAAGATTTCATGCCTTACGTTTAAGTCTGTTATTCATCTTGAATTGCTTTTTGTAAAAGGTGAGAAGTAGGGATCCAGTTTCAATCTTCTGCATGTAGCTATCCAGTTTTCCCAGCACCATTTATTGAAAAGAGATTTTTTTCCCCACTGTATATTTTTGTCTGCTTTGTGAAAGGTTAGATGACAATATGTGGATGGTTTCATCTCTGGATTGTCAGTCCTGTTCCAAAGGTCTATGTCTCTATTTTTGTGCCAGTACCATGATGTTTTAGTTACTATAGACTTGTAGTACAGCTTGAAGTCTGGTAGACTAATACCTCTCAGTTTGTTCTTTTTGCTTAAGATTACCCCATCAGTAAAGGGGAAAAGGACATGAACAGAAACTTTTCAAAAGAAGACAGAAGAATGGCCAGCAAACATATAAAAAAAAAATGTTCAACATCTCTAATCATTAGGGAAATGCAAATCAAAACCAAAATGAGATATCACCCAACCCCAGTAAGATTTGCCTTTATCAAAAAATCTCAAAGCAACAAATGCTAGTGAGGATGTGGAGAGACAGGATCACTCTTACATTGCTGCAAATTAGTGGTACTGCAAATTAGTACAACCTCTGTGGAAAATAATTTAGAGATATCTCAAAGAGCTAAAAATAGAAATACGATTTGATCTAGCAATAGCACTATTAGGCATCTACCCAAAGGAACAAAAATCATTCTATAATAAAGACATGTGCACTCAAATGTTTATGGCAGCACAATTCACAATTGCAAGGATGTGGAAACAACCCAAGTGCCCATCAATACATGAGTGGATTAATAAAATATCGTATATGTATACAATGGAATACTACTCAATTATAAAAAAAGATTGTGATCTAGCGCCTCTTATATTTTCCTGGATAGAGCTTGAGCCTATCCTCCAAAGTGAGGTATCACAAGAATGGAAGAATAGGCACCACATGTACTCACCATCAAATTGGCACTGACTGATCAACACTAAAGTGCTCACACAGTAGTGATATTCTTTGGGGATTGAGGGGTTGGGGTGGGTAAACTCAGAACTGATGGATGTGATGAGCATTGTAGGGGGAGAAGGGCATGCCTCTATCATGGTTTCAATGTGACAAAATCATAACATGTAACCAAAATGTCTGTACTCCCATAATATCCTGAAATTAAAATAAAATAAAATAAAATAAAATAAAATAAAATAAAAAGCCTGTAAGGTAGTTGTCTCAGCAGAGATTGATGTTTTCTCCCAGGCTGCTGGGAATAGCCACCAGGGAGGGGCTTAAGTGGCCATGACCAGCCAGAAAGTCTGTTTTTGTGGGTGGGGTCATCTGAGATTCACAATCTGGCTGTCAGGAGCAGGTTTTGCTCTTTTCCTCCATCCCCTGCTCTGTTATCTCCTTCTGGTGTCTGCCAGCAGGCAAAAGCTCAAACTAGCTGAGCTTCCTCACTATTGCACTGTGGAATAGGGAGCATCCCTGCCCATGATCCCTGCCTGGGCTGAGAGTATGGCCTGTAGGGGGAGCAGTGCTTTGCGTGTGTGCTAGGGCTAGGACCCACACTGCACTCTCCTCTCAGTTCTGCCCATTCAAGCTCACTTGCCTCCCAAGATTAGTTCACCAATCTCCCTTCCATGCCCCCAAGCCACTTTATTGAGTCCTGAGGGTATGAGATCTGGCCTGTGGGCCTGTCCCTGGGTCCACAAATATCAATCCCGACCATGTCGGGGAGAAGCATACTGGCCCTGAGTTGCCTATTGGATGCTCAAGCAAATTTGATGTCCCTTTGCTTCAAAGTGTGCCCTGTTCTGATGGGGCAGCCAGGCACGCAGCATCAGGGAGGGCCAGTGAGCAGGGAGCTCACAGTCCAAGAATCCCTTCATCTGTGGCAGGTCCTTAAGAGAAAAGATTTGAACTCCACACTTTGTGGAAGCCCCGATGTGGTAGATGCACCAACGGAGGGAAAGCAGCAACTCTTGAGATCCCCAGCTCAATTATCTCTCTCAGAAGTCAAGGGTGGGGAGAAGGGGAGGGAATAGGTCTGAAAGGAGGAAAACTAGCACACTAATCATCTCTGTCACTCTCTCTGGAAGGCAGCTCACCCAGTATGTTCAGGCCCTGGCATTACACAAATCCCTGAGACCCACCAGCCTCCTGTGACTCCTGAAGTCTTGGCCAGAGTTGGGAAATGTTTCTGTCAGAATGGACAAGATGAAATATGCGGGGCTGAAGCCGCTTGGGGAGGACAAAGGTGCACAGTGGGTGGAGAAGCAATATGGCACCTGCCATCTTGGCTCAAGTCTGTGGTGACTGAAAGTGTTGGCAGCTTTGTGTTTTGGCCCCAAGAAGCTTCCAGTTCATTCGTGGTAGCAACTTTTGAGCCCATGAGTGTAGAAAGGCTCTCTAGCCACTTGGGAGCCTGCTGACTGCCAGAGATGAGAGCGGGGAAGAAACAAACCATTCAACCTACCCTTTTCCCTGGGCTCCCAGCCTCACAGGGATTGACTGCTGCTGATATCTTGCTCCTTCTTGTTCCGCTCCACAACTTCTTCCTGTGGAATCTCTTGTAGGTTCTGGCAGTTTTCCCTCAGAATTACACCCTAATAATGTTTGTTTGCATTTTCTTTTTTCTCTAAAACTTTTCCTTCTTTCTGAGATAATCTGGCAGCTAATGTCTCTGGTCAGCCATCTTGTCTCTTACCCATGTGTCTGTTTTAATGCCAGTCTTATGCTGTTTTGGTTACTACAACTCTGTGCTATAATTTAAAGTCAGGTAATGTGATTTCCCTACAGTTGTTGTTTTTGCTCAGTATGGCATTGGCTAGGCTAGGTATTTTGTTTTCCATATAAATTTTAGGATTATTTTTTTTCTATTTGTGTGAAGAAAGCTATTGGTATTTTGATGGGGATTGCATTGAGTGAAGATTGCTTTGGGTAGTATAGACATTGCAACAATATTAATTCTTTTAATCCATGAGCATGAAATATCTTTCCATTTTTCTCTGTCCTCTTCAATTTCTTTCATTCATGTTTTATAGTTTTCATTATAGAGATCTTTCACTTTGTAGGTTAAGTTCATTCCTAGGTTTTATTTTATTTGTAGCTATTATAAATGGGATAAATTCTTGATTTATTTTCACATTTTTTATTGTTGGCATATAGAAATGCTACTGATCTTTGTATGCTGTTTTTATATCCTGCAACTTCACTGAATTTATCAGTTTGAATAGTTTTTTGTGGAGTCTTTAGTTTTTTCTATCTATAAAATCATTCCATCCGCAAACAAGGACAATTTCACTTCTTCCTTTCCAATTCGGATGCCCTTTATTTCTTTGTCTCATCTGATTGCTCTTGCTAGAACTTCCAGTACTATGTTGCATAACAGTGATGAAAGTAGGCAACATTGTTTTGATCCAAATCTTAAAGAATTTCAGTTTCATCCCATTCAGTATGATGCTAGCTGTGTTTATGTCATATATGGCTTTTATCATGTTGAGAGGTAAGTTCCTTTTATATCCACTTTTTTTGAGCAATTTAATCAGGAAGGGATGGTGAGTTTTACTGAATGCTTTTTCAGCATCAATTTAAATGATCATATGGTTTTTGTTCTTCATTCTTCACACACATTGATACGATGTATCACATTGATTTATTTGCTTATGTTCAAACACCCTTGCATCCCTGGGATAAATTCCACTTTATCACGATGAATAATCCTTTCAGTATTTTGTTCAATGTGGTTTGCTGGTATTTTCTTGAGGATTTTTGCATTTATGTTCATCAGAGATATTGGCTTATAGTTTTCTTTCTTTTTCTTTTCTTTTCCTTTCTTTGTGTGTGTGTGTGTGTGTCTGATCCTTGGTCTTGTATTGGTATCATGGTGATTTAGGTCTCATGGAATGAGATTAGGAGTATTTCCTCCTCTACCTTGGAATATTTTAAGCAAGATCGGTGTTCATTTTTCTTTGAATGCTTTGTAGAATTTTACAATGAAACCATAGGGTCTTGAGCTTTTATTTGATGGAAGACTTTTTATTACTACTTATATCTCATTACTTGTTATGGATTTATTCAGGTTTTGAATTTTGTCTTGGTACAATCATGGTAGATATTGTATGTCTAGGAATTTATCCATTTTTTCTTGATTTTCCAATTTATTGGGACATAGTTGTTTATAGTGGTCTCTAATGATCTTTGAATTTCTGCAGTGTCAGTGGTAATGTCTAATTTTTCACCTCTTATTTAATATCTTTGGATCGTCTCTCTTTTTATTTTAGTCTATCTCAAGGTTTGTCAATTTTTTTTGTCATTTCAGGAAGCTTATTTTTCATTTTGTTTGTCTTTTGTATTGTGGGTTTTTAAAATTTCCATTTCATTTATTTCCGCTCTGAAATTTATTATTATATTCTTCCATTCATTTTGCATTTGGTTTGCACTTGTTTTTCTAGTTATTTGAGGTGCATCATTTGGTTGTTTATGTGAGGCTTTTCTGCTTTTTTGATGTAGGCACATTGCTATAAACTTTCCTCTTATTACGACTTTTGCTGTATTCTATAAGTTTCAATATATTGTGTTTTTATTTTCATTTGTTTTGAGAGTTTTTAAAATTTCCCTCTTAATCCCTTCGTTATGCCACTGGTCATTCAGGATCATTTTGTTTAATTTCCGTGTGTTTCTAATGTTCCTCTTGTTATTGCTTTCTGGTTTTATTACTTTGTGGACAGAGAAAATACTTGATATGATTACAATTTTTTCAAATTTTTTAAGACTTGTTTTGTGGCCTAACATATGTTCTATCCTTGAAAATGATCCATGACCTGAGGAGAAAAAAATTGTATTCTACAGCTGTTGGATTAAATTTTCTGTAAATATCTATTATGTCCATTTGGTCTATACTGCAGGTTAAGTCCAATGTCTCTGTTGATTTTCTGTCTGGATGAACTGTATAATGCTGAAAGTGGAGTGTTGAGGTCTCCAGTGATTATTGCATCAGGGTCTATCTCTCTCTTTAGCTCTGATAATATTTGCTTCACATATTTTGATGCTGCAGTGTTAGGTGAATATATTTTTAGAATTGTTATACCTTCTTGCTGAATTGACCCCTTTATCATTATATAATGACCTTCTTTGTCTCTTTTTACAGTTTTTGTGTTAAAAACTATTTTATCTGATAGAAGTATACCTATTCCTGCTCTGTTTTGGTTTCCATTTGCATGAAATTTCTTTTTCCATCCCTTATTTTTAATCTATGTGTGTCTTTATAAGTGACACAGTGGGTTTCTTGTTACAACATATAGTTGGGTCTTTTTTTAAAAATTCATTTAGCTACTGTATGTCTTTTGATTGGAATGTTAATTCTTTCACATTAAATGTTATTGTTCACAGGTAAGGACTCACTACTGCCATATTTTTATTTGATTTCTGATTATTTTGTGGTTTTTTCTTTGTTTTTTCCTTCCTTACTGTTTTCCTTAGTTAAAAGTGATTTTGTACAGTAGTGTGTTTTAATTTCTTGCTTTCTTATGTGTATCTGTTGTAGGTTTTTGATTTGAGGTTACCATGTGGCTTGCAGAAATATTTTATAACCAATTATTTTAAATATATGACAACTCTTTTTACAAACAAAGAAACAAAAAAATAAACAAGCAAAGAAAAATGTAACAGAAAGTCTACACTTTTCCTCTATCACTCTCTTGCTGTATAACTTTTTGTTGTTTCTGTACATATCATTTGATAATATCTCTCAAAATGTTGTACCTATTTTTAATAATTTGTCTTTTAGTCTTCCTTTTCAAGACATAAGTGGTTTATACACCACAATTGCATCAATAGAGCATTATGCATTTGTGTATTTACTGTTAACAGTGAGTTGTATACCTTTAAATAATTTCTTATTATTTGTTAATGTCCTTTTATTTGCTATTGAAGGTATTTAGCGTTTCTGGTAGGACAGGTCTGGTGTTGATAAAATCCCGCAGCTTTTTTTTATCTGGGAAAGTCTTTATTTCTTCAATTTTGAAGGATTTTTTGCAGGAAATAATATTCTGTGGTTTGGCTTTTTTTTCCTTTAGCA
Organism: Propithecus coquereli; assembly: GCF_000956105.1. Classification (NCBI taxonomy): domain Eukaryota; kingdom Metazoa; phylum Chordata; class Mammalia; order Primates; family Indriidae; genus Propithecus; species Propithecus coquereli. Next base: position 1,371,509 of record NW_012154840.1, read on the forward strand.
CTTTGAATATGTCGTGCCACTCTCACCAGGCCTGCAAGATTTCCACTGAACAATTTGCTGCCAGAAGTATTGGAGCTTCTTTATATATTATTTTTTTCTTTCCTTCTTGCTACTATTAGTGCCTTTTCTTTTCTTTTCTTTTTTTTTTTTTTTTTTTTTTGAGACAGAGTCTCACTCTTTCGCCCGGGCTAGAGTGCCATGGCATCAGCCTAGCTCACAGCAACCTCAAACTCCTGGGCTCAAGCAATCCTTCTGCCTAAACCTCCAGAGTAACTGGGACTACAGGCATGCGCCACCATGCCCAGCTAATTTTTTCTATACAGTTTTAGTTGTCCGATTAATTTCTCTCTATTTTTAGTAGAAATGGGGTCTCTCTCTTGCTCAGGCTGGTCTCGAACTCCTGACCTTGAGCGATCCACCCACCTTGGTGTCCCAGAGTGCTAGGATTACAGGCGTGAGCCACCGCTCCCGGCCAGTACCTTTTCTTTATATGTAATCTTTGGGAGCTTGATTATTAAATATCTTGAGGTAGTTTTGTTTGTGTTAAACCTGTTTGGCATTCTATTACCTTCTTGTACCTGAAGGTTGGTATTTTTTCCTAGATTATAAAAGCTTTCTGTTATTGTTTCTTTGAATTATCTTTCTACCCCAATCTCTCTTTACCACCTCCTCTTTAAGACAAATAACACTGAGAGTTGCCATTTTGAGGCTATTTTTTATAGATCTTATAAACATGCTTTATTTCTTAAATTATTTTTTTATTTTTTCTCTTCTGACTATGTATTTTCAAATAAACTGTCTCCAAGCCCTCTAATTCTTTCTTCTGCTTGATTAATTCTGCTGTTCTGCGACTCTCCTGAATTTTTCAGTTTGTCAATTGAATTTTTTAGCTCCAGAATTTCTGCTGGATTATTTTTTTTAATTTCAATCTCTTTGTCAAATTTCTCTGACAGGTTTTTGAATTCCTTTTCTGTGTTTTCTTAAAGTTCAGTGATTATCTTAAGGACAGCTATTTTTTTTAATCTTTTTTTCATTTCAGCATATTATGGGGGTATAAATGTTTAGGTTGCATATATTGCCCTTGCTCCACCCAAGTGAGAGCTTCAATCGTGCCCATCCCCCAGATGGTGCACACTCTACCCATGAGGTACGTATATACTCATCCCCTCCCCCTCCCATCTGCCCTACACCCGAGGAATATTATTACTATATGTGCACTTAAGTGTTGATCGGTTAATACCAATTTGATGGTGAGTACATGCGGTTCTTGTTTTTCCATTCTTGGGATATTTCACTTAGTAGAATGGGTTACAGCTCTATCCACGATAATATAAGACGTGCTAGATCACCATTCTTTTCTGTGGCTGAGTAGAACTGCATGGTATACATATACCACATTTTATTAATCCACTCATGTATTGATGGGCACTTCGGTTGTTTCCACACCTTTGAAATTGTGAATTGTGCTGCTATAAACATTCGAGTGCAGATGTCTTTTTTATAGAATGTCTTTTGTTCTTTTGGGTAGATGCCCAGTAATGGGATTGCTGGATCAAATGGTAGTTCTACTTGTATCTCTTTGAGTTATCTCCATATTGCTTTCCACAGAGGTTGTACTAGTTTGCAGTCCCACCAGCATTGTATGAGTGTTCCTATCTCTCCACATCCACGCCAACATTTATTGTTTTGGGACTTTTTGATAAAGTCCATTCTCACTGGAGATAAGTAATATCTCATTGTGGTCTTGATTTGAATTTCCCTGATGATTAGAAATATTGAGCATTTTTCCATGTGTTTGTTAACCATTAGTCTATCTTCTTTTGAAAACTTTATTTTCATGTACTTTGCCCACTTTTTGATAGGGTTGTTTGATTTTTTCTTGCTGATTTTCCTGAGTTCTACATAGATTCTTGTTATCAACCCTTTATCAGATGTGTAACATGTGAAAATTTTCTCCCATTCTCTAGGTTGTCTGTTTGTTCTCATGATGGTTTCCTTGGCTGTGCAGAGGCTTTTTAATTTGATCAGGTCCCATTTATTTATTTTTGTTGTTGCTGTGATTGCCTTTGAGGTCTTCATAAATTCTTTGCCTAGGCCAATGTCTAGAAGAGTTTTTCCAACATTTTCTTCTAGAATACTTACAGTTTCATGCCTTAGGTTTCAGTCTGTTATCCGCCATGAGTTGATTTTTGTGCGTGGTGAAAGGTGTGGAGCCTATTTCAGTCTTCTACATGTGGCTATCCAATTTTCCCAGAACCATTTATTGAATAGGGATTGTTTTCCCCAGTGTATGTTTTTCTCTGCTTTGTCAAAGATTAGATGGCTATATGAGGATGATTTTATATCTGGGTTCTCAGTTATGTTCCATTGGTCTATATCTCTGTTCTAGTGCCAGTACAATGCTGTTTTTGTTACTATAGCCTTGTTGTATAGCTTGAAGTCTGATAAATTGATGCTTCCCAATTTGTTCTTTTTGCTTAAGGTTGGTTTTGCTATACAGGGTTTTCTCTGGTTTCATACAAAGCAAATAATTATTTTTTGTAGATATGTGAAAAATGATGTTGGTATTTTATTAGGGGTTACATTGAATCTGCATATCACTTTGGGTAGTATAGATATTTAAACAATGTTGATTCTGCTGACCCATGAACATTGTATTGTTTTCCACCTGTTTATGTCCATTGCTATTTCCTTCCTAAGTGTTTCATAGTTCTCCCTGTAGAGGTCTTTTACCTCCTTAGTTAAATATATTCCTAGGTATTTTATTTTCTTTGGTGCTATTGTGAAGGGTATTGAGTCTTTGATTTGGTTCTCAGTTTGACAGTTTTTGGTGTATAGGGGTGCTCCTGATTTCTGTACATTGATTTTGTAACCTGAGACTTTGCTGAATTTGTTTATCAATTCCAGTAGTCTCATGGCAGAATCTTTGGGATTTCCTAGATATAAGATCATATCATCAGCAAAGAGTGATAGTTTGTCCTCTTCTGCCCCCCTTTGGATGTCCTTGATTTCTTTCTCTTATCTGATTGCTCTGGCTAGGACTTCCAGCACTTTGTTGAATAGGAGAGGTGATAGAGGGTAACCTTGTCTGGTTCCAGTTCTAAGTGGAATGCTTTCAATTTTCCCCATTCAGTATGATGTTGGGTATCAGTTTGTCATATTGTTTTTAAATATAACTTTTAGTTTTTTATGGAAATTCAGGCAAGATATACTGGGATAAAGGAAATATGGTAGTAGATCTTTAGTGATTTGTTGGTAAGGTGTGGAAGAGGGGAAGTGATACCAAATACTGCGATTTGGCATCAGTATTTTAGCGAGCCTGGGCCTCTGGGCTGTGACCTTATGAATGGTTTTAAGCCCTTCATCTTCTACCCCCTTAGTTGAGACAGGAAGGCCAGAGCAAGCTACAGTTGTGCATTTTCCTTTCTCCAAATTGGTTAGGCTCTGGTAAAACCGCAGTCTGTTAGGCTCTGGTAAAATAGTTTTTTTTTTTTTTTATTTTGAATTGTTGTGAGTACATAAGAGTTGTATATCTTTATAAGGTACATGTGATGTTTTGATACAGGAACACAATGCAAATTAATCAAATTCTGGCAAAATTGTTTATTTCGAGTGCAGGTTTTGTTAAGAAGAACAGAATGTGCTGCCCATATTTCAAAGTGGCCATTTTCCCTCTCCCCCTGCCTGAATCACAAGGGGATTTTTATCCAATAGTCCCTGTGGTAACCTGGTAGGACTCCTAAAAGTAAAACTTGCAAACACGTAGAAGCCAACCTAAAACTGAACTCCCCTCCATGGTATTTTTATTTCTCAAACTTATACACACTGAATCTACCAATATGACAATTACAGCTTAGATTTTCTGCCCTGGACTGATTCCTGCAGAAGTTTCTGCTTGTAGGCTTCTCCTCTGTATCTGCTTGTCTGCCTCTAGAAATTTTGAGGGCAGTGATTTACCCTGTGCCCTTAGTTCTCTAGTCAATCTAAGAAAAGTTGTTAATTATCACTTTGTTTAGCTTTTTTCTCTTCTTTTGTGGATTAGAGTGATGACTTGTAGGCTTTTTACATGCTACCTGGAAGCATGTAGAAGTCTCCCTGAGCATTTTATT
>NW_012154840.1:1377297-1379524 GCF_000956105.1 Propithecus coquereli
TCAAAACTAGGAGGCCAGTTATGAAGCATTTTTCAACAATTCAAAAGAAAGGTATTTGTAATTTGAACAGTACTGTGGTGGTGGAAAGGTGAGAAGCAGTTGGTTTCTTGATATATTTTGATGGTGTAGTTACAGATTTTACTAATATATTAGTTGTGAGTTTGAAAAAACAGAGGAGTTAAGAAAGATCCAAGTTTAACTTGAGCAACTAGAAGAATGCAGATTCTATTTAATGAATTGGGAAAAGCTCTAGGGCGAACAGATTTGGGGAGGTAATCAGTTTACCTTGGGATATATTAAAATTTGATGTCTGTTGAATATTCAAGTGTTATCAGTAGGCAGTTACATATACAAATGCAAGGACAAGAGGTTCGGGTAGAGATAATACATTTAGAAGTCATCAGTGTATAAGTAGTATTTAAAGCTATGGGACTGGTTGAGATCAGCTAGAGACTGGGTGTAGACAATAAATCGAAAAGATCTGTGGACTAAGCCCTAGGTAATACCAATGTTTTGATGTCAAAAATACTAAGAGGCAGTGATAATAGAGAAACTTGTGACCCAGTAGAGTAGAGGATTTAATAGTGTCTATAGAATCTAGCAGTGATCTTGTGTTTCAGGAGAAGGGATATGACTGCTTATTCTGGCAAGAAAGCTCCACGGATGATTTTGTTAATAATGAACCAGAAGACAAACAAAACACACCATAAAAGCCCCAGCCGATAAGCCTTGGACAAAACAGGCCTCTATCCTCCAAGAGGCAACACATGTTTTGCTGACCTTTGTCACCAGTCAGACTCCTGTGCTCTGCTTTGATTGGTTGTGTCAAGGATCACCAATAGCTATTGACACTTAAAAGCAAAAGCAATAAATGTAGCTGGGGATGCAGACATTAATTTTCTGAGATCGTATACCATGTGACTAGCAACTGCTGCATATACAGAAAGATCCCTTTCATATAATACCTGAAAGGCAGACAGATGGTCTTGCCCAAGGTTCTTTCCCTGATACAGTTTGTGTTCAAGTGAACATAAAATTGAAAATTAATTAACACATTTAATTAGGGATGTATAGTCGATTCTCTATTAGTCACACGAGTGAAAAAGATTGGCAGTGACATAATTAATCCAAAAACATAGAAAATTGATGGTTGTTTTCTATTCCAGATCTATAAGTAGTCTTACAGATATGATATTAGATGAGAAATAATGAACCTACATTTCTGCTGATAATCCTCATAAACTCTAGGAATACCAATCCATGGGTACGAATGAAATTATATTAATGTTAATATACAAATTTTGTTTTATATCCCTGACTTTATAACTATAAGCCGTAAGTAGACTCCTCCCCTTCCTACACTCCCTATACCTTTCTAAAGTCTTTTTCTTTTGGGGGGAAAGTCCTCAGGGAGTGTATCACATGTGGTCAAGAACAAATTTCATTATGTTCTCATCCATTGGCCACTTCCTTAAATTTCTAACTTGTAGGTCTTTGTGAGGGAAGGATAGGTCAATGAAAAGCTAATTCCCTGGTGCCCTGCAATCCAAAAAGAACACCACCATCTTCAATGCAGATATGGAGAAAATGCTATTTTTCCCATTTTGGTTTTCACTTTGTCACCCAGGCCTCATGAATGCATCACTTGTGTCCTGAATTGTTCATAAAGCTAGTATCAGCCTTTTATTATAGCCATTTTTGATGTAAAGACAGGGATACTGATTACTGGAATCAGGCTGGGAACAAGCACAGTATTATCATCTCCTCTTGCCTCTTCCTCAACTACTGATACACAACCTCACCCCACCTAGTTCAAAAGAAAAAAAAATTTAATTACACAAATAAAATAAATGCCTAGATGGAGAAGTCCTTCAATGTCACATATCAAATGTTGATATTTGTGAAATAGGATGGTACTCAATTCTTTTCAAGTCAGACAGAAATCAAATCCAGTTTATATCTCATTAGCACACATTAGTTGCTGTTGATGTTTTAGAGGTAGCTTTCCTAGAATTTCTTTCATAGGAATTAAAACATGGGCTTATATACTGCTTGGTAAACATTGTGTAATCTAGACCAATGATTGAGGTCCAGTTTTATGGGTATTGTGTTCATGAAAAGAATTATCGCAGGCTTTTAAATTCAATGCCTTGAGAGGATAAACAAGTAATATATTTGGTCAATCGTTCTTAATTTTTTTTGGCCTGAGGACTCCTATACACTCTTA
>NW_012154840.1:1379574-1380833 GCF_000956105.1 Propithecus coquereli
TGGTCATGTGTAATTAAATTATAAAATTTCTACTTGTTTTTTTCTTGATAGCTTCTATTTGCTGATATTTTCTATTTTGTTGCTTAGTGTTTCTATCATTTCATTTGTTTTAAGTATGTGTGCAATTGCACATAGAAGCATTTTTAGCAGGTTGCTTTAACATTCTTGTCTGATCATTCTAATATCTGATTTTGTGTCATTTTGATGTTCATATCTATTGATTACCTTTTTTATTTAGTTTGATATATTCTTCACTCTTGGTATAACAAGTATTTTTTTGTTGAAATATGAACATTTTTTATTATGTTAGGAGGATTTAATCCTTTTGTTTTAGCTGGCTTCCTCTGATACTGCTCCAGTGAAGGAAGAGGGGTCACCCTCTCATTATTGTCAAATGGAGAAAGAATTCCTGGTTCCTCATTTGATCTCCATTGTTACACCAGAAAGTTAGTCCTCATTACTGGTGGGTGACAGTGGGAGATACGGCTTTCCATTAGGATTCCACTGATACCTCCCTGGCTGGAAGGGGTAGGAGTACCTCATATTGCTCCCATAAATCTTCCCGTAACACTATGGATGGGGAAATTGCCTCATTACTACTGGATATTGGTGAAGGTTTTGACTGCCCACTAATCTTCCTCTAACACTATCCCACTTCATTCCAGGGTAGAAGTCCAGGCTTCCTATGTATTTCCTACTGACACTGTCATTGAAGAAAACTTGTCATCCTTGGAAGGAGATGATTATGACACCTCTTTCTGACACCACCTTGGAATGGGAAGTTGGGGAAGGCTGGTGAGGTTGAAAGGTTAGGCTATCTACTCAGCCTTTACTGGTATGGGTAAGGATGAAGCCACAGCTTTCTCAGCGTTCCTTTGCTGAAGAAGAGTGCTTGTTTTCTAAGTATTCTTAACACTAAGCTGCCCCTTTCTTATTCCTTAGGCTGGAGAGAGTAGGTTTTTATTGGAACTTTCATTATGCCTTTATGTATTGGTCTTTCTTGATTGCCAGCCTGGGATATGTAAATCAAAAGAAAACACAGGGACCACTACGTCTTCTTTCTTTGGATCCCACGGTCCCTAATGGGTCTGCTTTCTTATTTTCACCTTTTAGAGTCATCTTATACTTATTTTATATATAATGTCCAGGGTATTTGATTTACTTAGGAAGAATAAGAAATAGTATATCCACTCCTTCTTCCTGAAAATGAAAATAACAATATAATTTTAAAATACGTTACATTTCAAGTGATAAACATA
>NW_012154840.1:1383336-1383673 GCF_000956105.1 Propithecus coquereli
CAGGAGTTTGAGGTTGCTGTGAGCTAGGCTGACACCACGTCACTCTAGCCTGAGCAACAGAGCAAGACTCTGTCTCAAAAAAAAAAAAAATTAAAACAGGCATAAATTAAAATAATTAATAAAGATTAATACAAATTACTGATGTTTTAGCAAAAGACAATTCTACTTTTCAAAAGCACAAAAAATAGTGAAAAGAATGACATTATTCTTCAATTTTGCAAATATATTTAATGTCTGCCCTTATAAAAGACAGGCATATTTTTATATCTATTTTGATACAGTCTACGGAAAACATGAGAGTGAAAATGGCAAATATGGAAGCTAAATGAGGGAGATA
>NW_012154840.1:1386943-1397212 GCF_000956105.1 Propithecus coquereli
ATAGTTCTAAGCAAGCAATAATCTACTTTCTATCTCTATAATTTTCCCTACTCGGATTGTCAAATGAAGGGAATCCTATAGTATGTGGTCTTTTGTGATTGGTTTATTTCTCTTAGCATAATGTTTTCAAAGCTCATCTATATCACAGCATATATCTGCACTGAATTCTTTTTATGGCCAAAGAATATTTCATTGTATGAATATACCACATTTGTTTATCCATTCATAGATACATGGTGGGTTTTTTGGCATTTATTGAGTTGATCATGTGATTTTTTAAAAACTCTCTTGATATATTACATTAATTTATTTTCTAACGTTAAACCAACCTCACATTCTTGGGATGAATCCCACTTGGTAATGGTGAATAATTCTTTTATTTGTTGCTGCATTTGGTTTGCTAGTTTGTTAAGGAATTATGCATCCATATTCCTAAGAGATATTGGTATGTAGTTTTCTTATATTGTGATGTCGTTTTCTGATTTTGATAGCACAGTAAAGCTGTCCTTATAAATGATCTGGGAAATATTTACTCATCATTTAGTTTTTGAAAGAATTTTTGAATGATTGGCATTAATTTTTATTTGGATGTGTTATAGAATTCATTAGTGATGCAATATAAGCCTGGGCTTTCATTTGTGGATAGTTTCTGTGAATATTTATGCAATATCCTCACTTGTTATAGGTCTATTCAAATTATGTATTTCTTCATTAGTTTCAGTAGCTTGTGTCTTTCTAGGAATTTATCCATTTCATCTAAGTTACCTAATTTGTTGGCATACTATGTTCATAGTGTTCCTTCATAGCCCTTTTTATTTCAGTAATTTTAGTAATGTTTCTCTTTCATTTATGATTCTAGTAATTAGAGTTCTCTCTCTCTCTTTTTATCTGTTTTTTTTTTTTGTCAAACTACTAAAGGTTTGCTCAGTTTTGTTTATCTTTTCAAAGAAAGAGCTTTTGGTTTCATTGATTTTTCTCTATTTTGTTTTAAAATTCATGACCATGGAACATGAACACATGGAGCCAAAATAACTTCAAATTTCAGAAATTTAGATAGCTTGTTTAAACCCTGAGTTATGAAACAATTTGAATATGGCTAATATGATTGACCTGGTTTTCCTACAATTCTCTTTCATGAAAACAGAGCCCCTTGCCATGAATTCAGGGAAAATGTCTATTTTAGATAGAATTGGGCAGAGATGTGAGTTTTAAAACAATCCTTTCCTCAGAATTGTTCACTCGATCCTCATGGGTAAGGTCCTCAAAGCTCTTCTTTGAAACCAATTGTGTCCCTTGCAGATCCTGGGCTTCAAGAAAGATATAGCAGGTTGAATAATTCACACCCAGAGATATGAAGTCCTAATCTCTGAATCTTGTAAATGTTACCTCATTTGGAAAAAATAATTTGCAAAGATAATTAAGTTAAGCATATTGGTATGAGAAGATGACCTTGCATTATCAGGATGGGCCCTAAATGTCATTACAAATATCTTTATAAGAGAAAGGAAAGGGGAGATTACACAGGCACAGAAAGGAGGAGATAATGTGAAGATGGAGGCAGAAATTGCAGTGATGTGGCCACAAACCAAGAAGCTGGAAGAGATAAGGAATAGGTTCTGTCCTAGAGCCCACAGAGGGAGCATGATCCTGAGGAATTTTGGACTTTGGGTCTCCACAACTGTGAGAGAGTATCTTTCTATTATTTTACACCACTAAGTTTGTGGTAATTTGTTACAATAGCTACAGAAAACTAATGCAGAAGGTAACTGAAAGATAAATGTATAATATTATAATAGTATAAATACCTTTGGTTTTGCTTGTGAGTGACAGAAACAAAAACAACTCATATATATAATGGAGACAGATAATCTCCAGGATCTCTATCTCCTGGAACTTGAGGGACAGAACATATTTGGATTTGGAAAATGTTTAGAAGCCCTGATTATTTCTCAGTTAAACTTCTCAATACACAGTGGAAGCAGTTGAGCTCAGCTGGGTATAAGTGCCTACTATTGGTCCAATCAGCTATTTATTAACAAGAAGTAAGATTACACAGCAGAAACATGGCTACTAGGGCCCAACCATTTGAACTATAATGGGAAAGTAGAAAAAGGAAGTTTATTGACTTGGCAGATGAGAAAATAAGTAGCAACAATTCAAACAGTAGTGGGTGCATATTCAATAGCAGTACGTATCCTTCTAGAAGGCCAAGGCTGCTGTGTTACATAGTGCACAAAATATTAGTTATCAACAAGTTGGAGAGCATATTCAAATGTGAGGATATTCCTCTGGAAACATTTGAGAAAGAATTCACAAAATTCAGTTACACACTTATTGGCTCAAAACCCTTTGTTTTTCTCACAGTCAAAAATAGAAGAAATATTCCTAGACTGATAAAGTTGCTGTATGATATTCATTACGCATAAATGTCAATGTCTTCCTCTCCTCTTTCTACTGTTTTTTTCCTAAACTTGTATACATTAGAGGATGCAATCCGATCACATTCTCTGATTTAAAAGATACATGTAACAAAAATAGATGAGTCAAGAAGTCTTTTAATAAAATAAAACATAGGGAAATGAATCATTACATTGGATTTGGCAATGATTTCTTGAACATGACACCAAAAGTACAGGCAATAAAAGTAGAAATCAACAAATTGGATTGCATCAAAATTAAAAACTTCTGTGCATCAAAGGACAAAATCAACACAGAAAAAAGGCAACCTAAAAATGGACAACATATTTCAAATTGTATATTTGATAAAAGATTAATTTATAGAATATGCAAAAACTTCCACAAATCTACAACAAAAACCCCAAATAACTAAAAATGATCAAAAGACTTGAATAGATATTTTTAAAAGATAATATACAAATAGCCAGCAAACATAAAAGATGCTCAGTATCAGTAACAATTAGGGAAATGCAAATCAGAGCCATGATAAAATATCACTTTTAGTCCATTAAGGAGGCTATTATAAAAAATAAAAAATGCAAGTGTTGGGGAGGATGTGGAGTGATAGGAACACTTGTGCATTGTTGATGGGAATGTAAAATGGTGTAGCCACTGTGGAAAACAATACAGTGAATCCTCAAAAAATTAAAATTACAATCACCATATAATCCAGCAATTCAACTTGGGATATATATTTAAAAGAATTGAAAGTAAGGCCTGGAAGAGATATTTTTACACTCATTTTTATAGCAGCATTATTCACAATAGCCAAAAGATATAAGCAACCCAAGCATTTATAAATTGATGAATGGATAAAAAAAATGTATATACACAATGAAATACTATTGAGCGTTAAAAAGGAAGTAAACTCTGACATATGCTACAAGGATGAACCTTGAGGACATTATGCTAAGTGTACAAGCTAGTTACAAAAGGAAAAGCATTGTATGACTACACATATACAAAGTATATAGAGTAATCAAATTCATAAAAACAGAAAGTGGAATAGTGGTTTCAAGGGGTTGAGGGAGGGAGAAATGGGAGTTGTTTAATGGATACAGAGTTTCAGTTTTTCAAAACTAAAAAGGTTCTGAAGATTAGTTGCACAACAATGACAATATGTTTAACTGTGAACTCAAAATGGTTAATATGCTAAAAAGGACTTAAATTCATTTTAATTTTAATAAATAGTTCTAATACAATCTTACCACTGGGTAAATAATTAAAGTAGTAATAATAACACTTATCCAGTACTTACTATATATCAGGGACTTTGCTAGGCTTCTGGCTTTACACGCATTATTTCATATATCTTCACATCAACTCTAAGATATGGTAATATCATGTCCCCTATTTTACAAATGAGAAAACAACGACCAGAGCAATTCTCTTTATGATCAGCTAAGCCTTCCTCAACATAGGTTTCTAGGAGCCTTCTTTCAAAGTATTACAGGAATTTCCCTTAGTTCTCCTGAGGCTGTTCTTTATAATGTCATCCTTAGAGAGAAGCTGATTTCTATATCACACAAAAGTGCTTTATAATAAAATGTCCAAGAAGCATTTTTGAACACTCAGGGAAAACTAGTTCAGTCTGGTAACTAAAGTCTATTAAAGACAATGTCATAAAAAAAAGAGTAGTGCAGCTAAGGACCTCGGTTTGGGACAGTAGGTCCTGAAAATATATCATTCTTTTCTCCTTCTAACATCATCTCATTTTCTTCTCTACTATACATCATAGAGAATTAGGCAAGTCCTCTTCACTGATATCATTCTAAAGTCACCCTCTCTCCCAGGAGGTTTATCTATGAAAGGAGTTTATGAGTGTCTATAGGATCACACCACATGTACACTTGAGGTTATATCTAAAATGGGATACTTTCACCGACATGCTGCATGTACTAAGACTGCTTGGGAAAAAGCAATCCCTAAAGTACCAAATTCTTTTCTTAGATTCTGTAGTTTCATTATGAGTTACCTAGAGAGGCTGCTGTACGATTACATTGACCTAAACTATGAAATAGGCCCTTCATTTTACGAACCTTCTTTAGGTACCCAGAAACTTTCTGATTCACTGCTTCACCAAGGCATTGGTAGGGTGCGATTAGAAATGAAGACTAACTCTAGTTATACTGATCTCATTTCAGCTAAATGAACCATGTACTTCTGGATTTATGGCTTCATCCATGAAAACCACGACATTTTACAAGTAAGCGCTAGATGCTATTCTTTCTCTGCCACACCATATGCACCTTTTTATCCTTGAAATGCTATTGCCATGACATTTCACCATTAATCCTTTTGATCAGTTTGAGTTTTATTGCAGGGAGTAAAACATACTAGCTGCGAATTAGTCAAGTATTAGAGAAATTTTTAAATAGAACCTACTTCATGTAAGTAGACAGGTTTCCCCCACCTAGCATGTGGGAGCTATACACCATGACAAAGTGGGATTTATTCAAAGTGTGCGAGGCTCATTTAACATTAGAAAAATCATGCAATCTAAGCCATCATACCAACAAGCTAAAGATGAAAAATTACATCATCATTTTAATTAATGCAGAAAATTTTTTTACAAAATCCAGAATTCTTGGAACTCACAAATGAGATCAACAAGACCAAAATATATAATATAAATCCAAAAAACATCAATCACATTTCTATATCCTAATGATGAATATGTGGAAATCAATTTTTTAAAAATGCCATTTATATTTGTTCCAAATAAAATGAAATATTTAGCTACACACTTGACAAAAAGTGTGTAGGACTTGTATGAAAATTACAAAATGTTAATCAAAGAAGATGTAAATAAATGGAGCCCCACACTGTGCCCATTAATTGGAAGACAACATAGTAAAGATGACAATTCTCAAAAAAAAAAATCTATAGCTTTAAGGAAATTCATATCAAAATCTCAGCAAGGATTTTGTGGCCATAGAAAAACTTATTCTCTTGTACAAATTCTACAGAAAGGCACAAGCACCAGTGCATTTAAAACAATCTTGACAACAACAACAAAATTTGGAGGAAAAATGCTACTGTATGTTAACGCCTACTGCATAGTTACAATAATCACTACTGTATAGCTACAGTGGGGTATTAGTGGAGATACAGACACATAGATCTATGGAACGGGATAGAAAATCCAGAAAAATTTACAAATAATATGTTCAACTGTTCACAGAAATGCGAATGGAGAGAACCAGACATCAAGCTGTACTATTAGGCTGTAATAACTAAAATAGCATGGTACTGGCACAAGAACAGAGACATAGACCTCTGGAACAGGACTGAGAATCCAGAGATGAAACCATCCACATATGGTAATCTAATCTTTGACAAAGGAGACAAAAATATACACTGGGGAAAATAATCTCTTTTCAATAAATGGTGCTGGGAAAACTGAATAGCTACATATAGAAGAATGAAACTGGATACTCACTTCTCACCTCTCACAAAAATCAATTCAAGATGGATAACAGACTTAAACCTAAGGCATGAAACCTTAAGAATTTTAAATGAAGATGTTGGGAAGACCCTTTCAGACATCGGCCTACAAGGAATTCTTGAAGAAGACCCCCAAAGCAATCACCGCAGCAACAAAAATAAATAAATGGGATCTGATCAAATTAAAAAGCTTTTGCACAGCCAAGGAAACTATCATTAGAGCGAATAGACAGCCTACAGAATGGGAGAAAATGTTTGCTATCTACACATCCGATAAAGGGCTGATAACAAGAATCTATCTAGAACTTAAAAAAATCAACAAGAAAAAATCAAACAACCCCATCAACAAATGGGCAAAGGAAAGAAACAGAAACTTTTCAAAAGAAGACAGAATAATGGCCAGAAAACATAAAAAAATGCTCAACATCTCTAATCATTAGAGAAATGCAAATCAAAACCACAATGAGACATCACCTAACCCCAGTGAGATTGGCCTCTATCAAAAAATCCCAAAACAACAAATGCTGGCGAGGATGTGGAGAGACAGGAACACTCTTACACTGCTGGTGGGACTGCAAAGTAATACAACCTCTATGGAAAACAATACGGAGATACCTCATAGAACTAAAAATAGAAATACCATCCGATCCAGCAATATCACTATTAGGCATCTACCCCAATGAGCAAAAGACATTCTATAATAGAGACATCTGCACCCGAATGTTTATGGCAGCACAATTCACTATCACAAAGATGTGGAAACAACCCAAGTGCCCATCAATTCATGAGTGGATTATTAAAATTTGGTATATGTTTACAATGGAATATTACTCAATCATAAGAAATGACAGTGATCTAGCACCTCTTATATTTTCCTGGATTGAACTTAAGCCCATTATCTGAAGTGAGGTATCACAAGATTAGAAGAATGGGCTCCACTTGTGCTCGCCACCAAATTGGTACTAATTGATGAACACTAGGGTGCTCACAGGGCAGTAATATTCTCCAGGGATTAGGGGGAAAGGGGTGGTAAACCCACAACAAAAGGACACGGGGAGCATTGTAGAGGGGAAGGCATGCCTCTAACCCTCGCTTGGGTGAGGCAAAGACATAAAATGTAACCATAATATTTGTACCCTCATAATACCCTGAAATAAAAAAAAATGAATTTTGAGCTCAGTCTCACATCTTATTCAGAAACTAACTCAAAATAGATAGCAGACATACATGTAAAATATGAAACCATAAAAGTTTTAGGAAAAAAGGAGAAAAAAATGGTACCCAGGGTTTGATGAAGAAGTTTTAGACTTGACACCAAAAGCATGATCTATAAAAGGAAAAATGGAAAAATTGAACTTCCCAACAATAAAGAAAATATTCTTTGGTAAAATATTTTGTTAAGAGAATAAAAAATAATGTACACATTGAAAGAATATATTTGTAAACCACATATACAACAAAGGACCAGTATCTGGAAAAGAAAAAGAAATCTAAAGTCTCAATGTTAAAACAAACATATAAATAATCCAATTAGAAAATGGACAAAAGGCATTAGCATATGTCACCTAACAGGCTATACAGATGGGAAATAGTCATATGGAAAGATGTTAATCATCATTAGACATAAGGGAAAGGTAAATTAAAAACATCACGATATACCACTAGTGGTATATGCATGGCTAAAATAAAAACAGTGGTAACCCCAAATGTTGTCAAGAATGTGGTGAAGGAACTAGATTATTGAGGTTTCAAAATGTCTAAGTATACGCAGCCAGTACGCACCTCTTCCATGGAGAAAAACCAAAATATTGAGTAGATATTCACATTTCAAATAGACCGTCTAAGGAAGAACACTGAAATTCAACAGAGAAGCAACAAGACACACCAAGGGTAAAAGAGAGGGAAGCAGGATTGCCTGCTTGGTGTGGATTGTTAAGAGCCAGGAGTAGACTGGTGTGGTGGCTCACGCCTATAATCTTAGCAATCTGGGAGGCCAAAGAGGGAGGATGGCTCGGGGTTAGGAGTTCGAAACCAGCCTGAGCAAGAGCAAGACCCCTGTCTCTATTGAAAAATAGAAAGAAATTAGCTGGACAACTAAAAATATATAGAAAAAATTAGCTGGGCATGGTGGCGCATGCCTGTAGTCCCTGCTACTTGGGAGGCTGAGGCAGAAGGATTGCTTGAGCCCAGGAGTTTGAGGTTGCTGTGAGCTGAGCTCATGCCATGGCACTCTAGCCCAGGCAACAGAGCAAGACTCTGTCTCAAAAAAAACAAACAAACAAACAAAAAAAAAAACAGGAGCAGCTTCCAGATTCAGGTAAGGGATAAATGAGAAACCCCCAGGGCTCCATATTCCTGCCACAGACTTTTACAATCTCTGTTATGCCTAAAACCCTTTCAGGCATCCAGACTTGCACACACAGCAGCCTGGAGATTGTGTAGAGGCATTGCTCAGACTCCTGTGTAATCCCACGGGCTTCTAAGCCCTGAACAGCTGCAGGACAGCACCATCCTGAAAACTCAGCCCCCATATCTCTGTGTCATGCCCTGGGGCTGCCAGTGCTTCAGGCAGCCACTAAGCCGAGGAGGGAGCGGGGTGGCCAGGTGCTTTCACTCACCCCAAGGACAAATACTGCCACTGGTACTGCTGTAGGCTGCTATGAGACTGAGGTGCAAACAAACCATGTGCCCCACAACTGCCTGGCTCCCTCACAGCTGCCTGCCTAGCTGCTCCTGCTGAGAGGTGCCCACCCTTTCCAGTGACAGGCCCACAAGGCAGCCACCACTGCCCCTGCCTGGGTATTCTTCCCACGGCCTAGAGACTATCCAGGCCCTCTGCTGTCATCACAGACAGCACCTAAACCTAGGGGGCCTGAAGAAAAGTCTGTAGGCCTGGTACCATCCACCCCCACCCCAGGACTAGAGCATGCCATCTAGGGGCCTGAGGATAAGATTTGCACTATAATTTCAAGCAGAGGAGGAACCCCTACGGCTAGAACTGAGAGGAGAGTGTGCCGTGGGTTCTTGTGGGCATTCCAATTTTTTCTAGACTGGATGTGGAAGGATGTGTTCTGGGAGTCACAGCTTCTGTTTCAGAAAGGGAGTTTTGCAGCCTGAGAGAATTTTGTGATCAGAGCACAGACAGCTTGAGAAGTGGCTAGCTGTTCTGGCCTGCTTCCAGAGGCCTGCTGCCAATAGGATACCTACTGGGTCAAGGTGGTAGAAACTACGTGGGTCCTGCCAATGCATACTAGCGTGCAGAGCCTAGGCTGCCCCTCTCCACCTGTGTGGGCTCTTTGGAGCAGTTGAATGGGAGCAGTACCCCATCCTTTCCTGGAATATTGCCCCAGGGACTGGGAACTGCCTCCGATCCCCTTTAGAAACTGTGCTTGTACCCACCCTTGGGGAGCCTGAACACTGGTGGCCAACTTTGCCTTCCTCTGTCCACCTCAGCTGCAGAACACTGGACAGGGACCCCTGGGAGTTTCACAGCACAGCCAATTGTCTAGGATATCCAAGTACTTCTCCTAGCATAAATCCTGCTGCCACCACCATAGCTGGCTCTCTCATGCAAGTGCCACCTACTGGCTGAGAGTTAAATCTGCACAGCTCATTACAACATCTTCTTTCACACTTGCACCCCACTTGGGTAGGAGACAAGATTTCCATGACTTCAGCTACCACCATCCCTCACAAAACTCCAGATATTCAGGAGACTCTCAGCCTGCTTGCCCATCCAGTACATTACTACATTTGAGGAAGCCACTGCAGTGAGTCTGTCTATAACCAAGGAAATCATACACAGTCTATGCCACTCCTCCACCACTCCTATCCAGGCTAGTGCTTGCGTCTGACATTGGGAAACTTGAGGGGAGTCTGCCCAGTCCAGCGCTGCCCAACTTCCCTGCCCCCCTGGGACTGAAAGCTGAGCTCAGTCCACTGTGCATCCTACAGATAGCCCACTGCCAAATGGACCTAACAGATATTTACAGTTCTAGCCAACGATTGCGAAATATACATTCTTCTCCTTAGTGCATGAAACACTTTCCAAGATAGAACGTATGTTAGGTGACAAAACAAGTCTCAATAAATTTTAAAAAATAAAAATCATGTAAAGTATCTTCTGAGAACACAGTAGAATAAAACTAGAAATCAATTCCAAGAGGAACACTCAAAACTATACAAGTACATGGAAATTAAACAACCTGCTCCTGAATGAAATCAGGTCAATGACAAAATAAATACATAAATTAAAAAATCTTTTGAAATTAATTAACATAGACACCCAACTTATGAAAACCTCTGGGAAACAGAAAAAGCAGTATAAATAGGGAACTTTATATCATTAAATGCCTACATTTGAAA
>NW_012154840.1:1410177-1411519 GCF_000956105.1 Propithecus coquereli
GTCACTTAGCACATAACCTGATACATAGCAGATCCTTAATATATGTTGTCCTTATTGACTTTAAAAAAAATTATATTATTCATACATTTCTAATAGGAATGTAAAGTTGTTCTAGCACTCTAAAAAAAGTTTATCAGTTATTTTTGAAACTAAAACATATATTTTCTATATGGCCTAGCAATTTCACTCTTTTGGAATTTATTCCAGAGAAAAGAAAACTTATGTTCATACAGGCACCTATACATGAATGTTTATAGTAGCTGTATTTCTAACAACCCAAAACTAGAAATGATACATATGTCCTTCAACAGGTGAATGATTATCAAATCATGGTACATACATACTATGGAATACATACAATTCAACCATTAAAAAAGAACAAATGATTGATGCATGCACCAACTTGGATGAATCTCCAGAGAGTTACGCTGATTATAAGAAGTGAAATCAAGTGTATGTGCTGTGTGGTTACATTTATATTAAATGATTTAAATTAAGAAAATATAGAGATGATGGACAGATTTAGTGGTTACCAATGGCTAGGAATGTGAAAACGTGGCAGGAGGAAGGTGGGTGTGGTTATTAAAGGGCAATATAAGGAATGCTTGTGGCAATGGAACTGTCCTGTACGTCAGTTGTAGTAGTGGACATATAAAATACACCTGTGATTAAAATGTATAAAACTTATTACTCAGACAAATAAATATGCTTACAAACTAGTGAAATCTGAACAAGATGAGGGATGGTTGTTTTAATGTCAATTTCTTAGTTGTGATATTGGGGGATACAAATGTTTAGGTTATGTGTATTGCCCTTAACCCATCCGAGTCAGAGCTTCAAGCGTGTCCATCCCCCAGACGGTGTGCATCGCACTCATTGTGTATGTATATACCTATCCCCTCCTCCACCCTCCCATCTGACAATTCCGATGAATGTTATTATTTTATATGCACTTAACAGTTGATCAGTTAACACAAATTTGATGGTGAATACATATGGTGTTTGTTTTTTCATTCTTGGGAAACTTCACTTAGTAGAATGGGTTCTAGCTCTATCCAGGATAATGTAAGAGGTATATCACCATTGATTTTGTGGCTGAGTAGAACTCCGTGGTAAATATATATACAACATTTTATTAATCTACTCATGTATTGATGGTCACTTGAGTTGTTTCCACACCTTTGCAATTGTGAATTGTGCTGCTATAAACATTTGAGGGCAGATGTCTTTTTTATAGAATGTCTTTCGTTCTTTTGGGTGGATGCCCTGTAATGGGATTGCTGGATCAAATGATAGTTCTACTTGTATCTCTTTAAGGTATCTCCATATTGCTTTCCACAGA